>NC_138888.1:55200233-55502733 GCF_965194825.1 Balaenoptera physalus | reverse complement strand
AGAGCTTTTAGAGCCAGACTATTCCTGCCCAATGTGGGCCTCCCGTACCAGTAAATTTCTCTTGGAACTTCTCTTCAGCCTGGCTGAGCCTCTCTGAGAATGGCACTGCTAACTGAAGCTGTTCCTACCCAATCCCCCTTCCTTCACTCTTTCCTTTCACAGGGCTCAATCCTCTACCACGGTCTGAAGGCATTTCTTGCTTTCTCCTGCTCCCTCTCCCTTTATCCTTCACAGGGATTTACCCCAAATAAATCTCTGGCATGTCTCATCCCATTTGGTATCTTCTTGGAGAGCCTGAGCTGATGCATTCATCAAGCTCTGAAGACTGGTGGGTATCTTCCTCTTTTATGCCTTTTTCTCTCCTTTTAGACTCCAACAAATACCATTAAAAAGAATGGTAATAAATGTGGATGATTAATGTGACTCCATGATTACTGTAAAAATACGACAAAGCTATTATATGTCACTACTGGATCTGAATAAGCATTTTCATATGGAAAAGCTCACTTCAACATTTAATTCTTGCACACTACCTTATAATATCCATAAACACCAGAAATCTGAAGCAATTCTGGAAAGTTAAAGCAACTTCAAAATGTTTAGTTTAGCTAATCATATTTCTTTTCCAAAGCTTACGGTGCTAAACCAGTGTTCAGTCTAAATCTCTACAAAATGAGTTTCCAAGGATTGAAATTCACATCTTAAACATTTTGCTTTTAATGTGGACACTGTTTTCTTAAAAGCGGAAATGGACAACACTGATGACATTTAACAGGAAAGTACTGTTGATTAAAAGGAAAGTACTGTTACCGTTGAACTGGGTGTGCTGGTACAAGGAGGGGTTTTAAGTTCTGGACTCCATATACATAAGGAAGAGGCTGATGTTGCCAAAGATTCTGGCTTGCCTCAAGTATGAATTTAAAAGCAGCAATGCTCAGTTTTTGCAGTAAGTTCTTTTCCATAGTAGGGCCAACTTAATAGGTAATAATGTGAACAAGGAACTGACAATTTGAAAAGCAACAGACCTAAAAAGTACCAAGGCATAGATTTAAAAGATAAAGGAAAAAATAATGATGCTTTGAAGAAAGCATGCCATGACAGAAATGCAATGTATTCAATTTCCTAGAAATTTTCGTGTTAGCTGATGCTTATGTAAACAGACCATAATAATCAGCAGTTACTACATTCTTACCATGTGATAAACAATTTCCTAAATGGTTTATATTCATTTTTCCATTAAACTTTTATGGAATCTCTATAGCCAAGATACTGTGTACCCAATTTGCAGATGAGGGAACTGATTATTTAATAGGTATTTCCCCAAAGGCATAACAACATTAATTGGCGGATCTTGGATTTAAACCCAGTTTTGAATGACCCTACAGCCCAAGCCTTTAGCCACAATCCTGTACTTTCAAATGTTCTGACCATCTCTTTTGGATGTCTCAAAAACAATCCCATTATTCTCTTTCTCATTTGGAAATTCTTTTCTGGAGACCACTAGTCATTTAGAAAATAACTACCTATCAAGATACGTGTCTGTGTACCTCAAGCTCTCCATTGTATAAGAAATGATACTACAATCAGCATGGAAACAATAAAACATTTTATTGCTTCAAATCAAAGAGTTAAAACAAGTAACAAATAGACAATTAAAAAGAAGAGGGGAATTAAGAATAAAGTTCTTGAAAAATAATAATATGCAAAAAAAAAGAAAAATAATAATATGCTTATTTTATATACACACACACATACTCTAAATTCCCAAAATTACAGTATAAAATTAGAGGGCACTGTGTCCTAATTCTACAAGTTACCTCAACCATCTCCAGTAAATTTTATGATCTTTGAGCATACAGAGGTTTTAATCACCTCTATCCCCAGAGCAAGTAATAAATATTTATTGATATAAATTTCAAATAAATGCTTCTCTTTTATAAGATTCAAAGAAACACCAATAGTATATTTTTTCAAGCAAAAATGACTATTACTGCTTAGCCAATTATTATAGCTGCTACCAAGATAATTTTTCCTTTGTTTAATTTGTAGCCATGGTACCTATTTCACCAATTTATAAATCAGCTTCAAATGACAGTTAAATAAATTGCACATATTCTACTTAAACAGGTATAGCAGTCAAATATTATATTTGTATTGCATTCAACAATTCTAAAGCTTCACTCCTTTTGCCTTTATTTTATTATTAAGATGGCTTTCTTCTATTTTATTGTTCTTAAAACTGCTCCTTGATCATTTTTTGCTTTGTGTTCCTAAAAGTTGTTCAGTAGCCTAATTAGATATTCATTTTGACATTCTGGTCCCAAAAGAAATAATAATAACTTCATACTTATCCATCTGCTTATCAGTTACAGCTTGTGAATTGCTGCTTATAATTTTCCAGGGACATGTGGGCGCCCTTCCAGTTAGGCTATTAAAATTCCTTACACTCTAACAACATGCTAATTAATATCACGTTTAAAACATCTCACATTTGTGGATGCACAGCAAAAACACTGCCATGTAGAGGAAATTTCATATTGAAATTTCAATTTTGAAATGCAGATATTTTAGATTAAAAGTTAAGCCAGCAATTCTTTACATACCTACATCTTTCTAAGGAACCAAAACCTTTTATCTCCAATTTTATGAAAATGTTTAATTCACACATCATCTTAAAATGTAATATCCATCATTCTAAAAAACCTGCACAGTGAAGAAGTATCTTTTCACCCACATTCAGAGAAGGGTGTTTCCTAGCAACCCCATACAATCAGAATCAATCCTTGCCTGAATTATGACTCAAAGTGTCATTAGAAATAATCATTTGCATGAGAAAGAGACCAATGTTTGTTCTGATTAGGAACAACAGCTCTTTCCTAATGTTGGTCAGCTGCAGTCCAAAATCAGGCAGCTGTTTAGAGATGTCTTTGTTTTCATGAAATTTTGCCTGATGAAGGCAAACATCACATCCCCACACGGGCCACTAAAACTTTAGAATTTAATCCAAATAAATATAACCAGGGATTCCACATCCCTACTGCATTAAAATGAGTTACTTTATCTTATTTAAATTTCTTAACTTCTATTTCCTTTCAACTTGTAAGTATTCACTACTGTTTATTATAAGGATTAAACATTAGGTAATAATCTTAGAACAGTTATCACTTCATTCAATTTGGATCCTTTTTATAAATAGGTATTTGCACATTATTTTTTTTTAATTAAGTGGCTACTGTTGTCCCTACACATAGATTTTACATTTGTTTCAAATTAATTCAATCTTAGTCAACACTTTCACATAGTAACAGTATTAACTCAAAGTGCTTTGATTATTCATTTCTTTTAGAAAGTAATGTTGCATCTTTTCAGAATAACAATAAATACAAAACTTCAATGGATTAACTTCCTGCTTACTTAATTTTTATTCTTACTGTGGAAATTAGCTACTGTTTTGTTTTTTTCCATTGTCCTTACAGAGCCACATCACTAAGGAGAAAACAGACCAGCTGTCAAATGGGTCATATAATGTACATTTGGGACTATCTAAAAAACACAAAATCTGTCAGAAGCAGATGAACTATTAAGACCGCTACTATTGAGACCTCAAAGACCACAGGCTAGGAGGGACAGCCTGACGACTTCTGCATTCCATGTTTAGAAACCATGTCTGTTCCTGGAACTAAGTGAATCCATTTATTGCAAAGGCTTTCTTTATAATAAATTTATCCCAGAAGGATACAAACAAGGTAAGGAAGCGGACAATAAATACCAAAATCATTAGATTGTTCTGAAAATATTTCTTGGAATTTATAAGATAATAAATTACCTAATACACAAGTGAAGGATTCATGGTACCAGAAAGGAATGAACGAGCTTGTAGGTACTCGGGCTATTTATTACAGTATAAACACAGATCCTCTTCTCTGAGAGTATACAATTACTAGGACACACCAAAAAAAAATGTGTACATTAAATTTCTTTAATTTTTAAAAGGATTTATTAAAGGACCATTTTTAATCAAAATTATTTTAGGAAATTGACAAAAATTGATCTTGATCTTTCAACTGATCTTGAAATCTTTTAGATACCTTTCCTTTTCTTTTCTCAGTATAAGTCATATAATTAATACTTAATAAACTCCTAAAACTCTAGTGATATGATTACCTATTTCACATAGTTTTAGGGAAAGAAAACTAAAAACAAAATCTCCTCCCAACCTAAAAAACCTCTCCACAAAGGTAGAAGAGAAAGAAAACAATTTTACTATTCAATAAGCATTAAACCAGAATGTGATACACATCACAATCAATCTCAGTCTGCTAAGAAATTTGCAAAGACAGAAAAAAAAACTTACCCTTTTATAGAGCCAAGCAAATACTACCCATTACATACATATTTTCAAGATAAACAACTAGTCCTCAAGTAAGAAGACATGAAGCACCATTTGTCACATGTAGTTCATTCTAAATTCAATTGGTAGTTGGGGTGACCATCTGTGTTAGCTAACTAGCTTTCTCCAGAGGGAAAATAAATTACTCATCTCTTTGTGACAGGAGGTAGTCTTGGAAGGTGAGCAAGGCACCCACTAAAGTTGGCTCCTGCCCACCCAAAGAAACTGGGAGATGGGGTTTTATCCTCCTTGGTGATAACATTTCAAAGAGATGGCTCCCAGGTCCTTGAGAAAGGCATTCCTGGATCTTAAAGTTTTCGAGAGGTTTATTTCGTTTTTAAAAAGATTTACATACATTTCAAAGAGACACGGAAAGTATTTACAATTACAAGCATTCTAAAGTAAATACTGGAAGACAAGGCAAGGCAGAACTTGTTTCTTCCCTTACAGAGAGAATTAAGCCTCTTATTCTTAATTTGTATTTGCCCTTAGAATACACATGATTCCATCCTAAATGTAGCAAACGCTTAAAACCTTAACAACTCTCCATTTACTTTAACATCTCTAGCTGTACACATTTCTGATTTTCCACCACATGAATTTTCTATTCATTTTCGTCCTTAACTACCAAGTGGTTTCTTAAAGTATGCTCTGAGTAAACCAAGAGAACAAGAAATAGAGGTAAGAACTAAAGAAAGCTAGAGGTAAGAATTCTACTCCTTGTTTAAGTAATACAGAATAAATCTTGCTAGATACATAGTTAAATGTCAAGAAGCTAATATCTAATATGTCTATTAATAAGATGGCTTTTGATGAGTTTTTCTAATTTTTTTCAATAAAGTGGCTTATATTTCTGATTATATAAACAATACATACACATTATAAAACTGCAAATAGTGTATATAAATAGTAGGAAGAAAGTATGATTCACCTGATACCTCATATTTGCACTGAGTTAAATACCATTATTTTTTGTTGCCCATATTTTACAAATTGCATTTGATTCTGTGCTCTAGATTTTTCCTTTTATTAGGTAACGTGAAGTGTGAGGAACACATAGCAAATATATATGTGATATTTAATGTTCCAAAAACGATTCAGTTTGCAATTTCTATAGATAATTTAATCTTTTGGACTCTAAACCAAATCTTCATTGGACACGATAAACAGAGGTGCCTATTTTGTCTTGTGTTATACAAAACAGGTTCTTGTTGACAAACACCACCACACAAAATGGTGTGGAGGAGAACAATAATTTTTTCTCTGCCCTCCTAGGTTTTTTGCTGACGCCTCCCCACAACGCCCCAGTAACAGAAGACAGATTAAAAGTAGAAAAACAGAAGTTTAATAACATTTATACCCAGGAAAACTGAGTAACTCCCTGAAATGGCCCAGCCATCACCTTATATACCATCTCTAGCTAAAAGACAGTTCTGGGTGTACTCTGATGCTTTTGCAAATATGTTCCTATAAAAGGGTTTCATCTTCAAGAAATTCATGGAAAAGACTCTGACAAGTACAGGTTTCTGGTAACTGACTGTACTACTGAACTGAATGAATAAGCATTTTCAGAACTCTAATGAAAAACTGATGAACTCATAAAAGTGCTAACAAAAGATCAAGATGAAAAAAAAAATTAATTACATGGGACTGAGTGAACTGATGATGATGAGTATAATTTTTGTGACTTTCTGTCTGAATTAAAAAAAAAAAATTCCACAAGGACTCAGAGGCAAAGAACATACAAATCAATTTTCACTGCAAAGTAAAGGAGCTGTTACAGTGGAGGATTACTGGACTGAATGTCAATACTATGACATAGTATGAGTGTGTTTCATGTTTGGTAATTGCAATCATTGTTGCTTTTGTTGTGGTCATCCATGTACAATGCTTGGTGTCAGTCTATTTATCTCTTGTAAAAATAAAATACAGTGTGTGTGTGTGTGTGTGTGTGTAAAAAAAATAAAATAAAATAAAAAAATTAAAAATAAATAAATAAAATAAAAATCTCTAGCAATCTCAAAAAAAAAAAATAGCTAAAAGAAAAAACAAAAAAAAGTTGGGTGGGAGAGAGCCAGGTTTTCAGGAAAAGCACAGTAAGCAAGGGTATGATTGTTATGCAGGTTTAAGTCCAGGCCTTCCCCATTGATAAGAGTGTCTACAGGGCTTCCCTGGTGGCGCAGTGGTTGGGAATCTGCCTGCCAATGCAAGGGACACGGGTTCGAGCCCTGGTCTGGGAAGATCCCACATGCCGCGGAGCAACTAGGCCCGTGAGCCACAACTACTGAGCCTGCGCGTCTGGAGCCTGTGCTCCACAACAAGAGAGGCCGCGATAGTGAGAGGCCCGCGCACCGCGATGAAGAGTGGCCCCCGCTTGCCACAACTAGAGAAAGCCCTCGCATAGAAACGAAGACCCAACATAGCCAAAAAAATTAAAAGTAAATAAATAAATAAATAAGTCAGGAGCTCTTTAAAAAAAAAAAAAAAGCAACACTTGCTAGATCTTTAAAAAAAAAAAAAAGAGTGTCTACAGATTTAGTCTTCCTCCTCTTCCTGGTACAGAGAGAGAGAGAGACACCCTTACAAATGGAGATTTCCCTTATAAATGTAAATTGCTCTTACAAAAGGGTAACTTCTACTTGATTTGCAGAGCTTCTCTCCTGTATGTTGTTTTTTTAAAAATAATCAGCATAAAATAACCCTATGCCAAAGAGGCATATTTTGGGGGTGACAAATGTTGCTCCCCTTCAATGGCTAATTTATGCAAAAAGGAATTTATTGGAAGAATATTTGGGGCACAGGGGTGGTAGGCAGAGATACTAAATTGACAGAAAACTGGAAGGATCAGATTAGGGACTAAACAGAAGCAATGGAAGCTCCTGAAAGCAAAAAGCCTCACTGCCGGAAAGCCTAGTCACGGGGGCGGGGGGGAGGGAAAAACACCCAAACATTCATTCTCAGACTTGCATCAGTTGCTGGAGATTCAAAATCCTGGGAGAGCGCTTCTAATTAATCTTCCGTGATAGAAGACTGCTTGTGGAATTGCCATCCTAGAAAGTCTACATATAGTCAGGAAGAATTATTTGCCCACTAGGAAATGAAGTACAGTCAGGAAGGGATAATGGATTCTGTGCGTCTAAAAAAATGTCAAATTACCTTAACAGTGCTTAATAAGTACCTGTTCCCTATATCTCTTTTTGTTAACTCATAAGAAATCACTTAGTTAATAATTTTAATAACACTGAATTTTAACATAAATGATATGACGCTCAAGAAAATAAAAAAATAAAAACTCCTAGGTACTGTTGACCTGAAACAAATAGACTACCAGATATTTCTCCAACAAAAATAGGATTATTCAAGATCATCACAGAATTGCAATTTCGGGTCTGCAACCATGGCGAGTTATTTGCAAGTCCCAGCAAAGCAGCAGAAGGTCAGCGCTTGTATTGGAAGGAAAAGGCAGGTGGGAGGGCTGTAGTAAACAAGGAGTCTGTAGCTTCTCATTGGCTGAGTCCTTGCCAGGAAAAGAAGAGTCTTTATCCCGCCTGGCTCTGTGATCATCCCAGGGTGTGAGAGCGCCCCCTTCTGGTCTTCCAACCCTCTTTGAAGATTTTGCTTATTTCTTACGTACAAAATGTAAACCATTTCATGAAAATCAAAGTCTAAGTGTGTGAAGACTGACTTTATTTCATATAAGGAACTAGCTCAGAAAGTTTCTCAATTCTTGGCTACCCTATTTCTGCTTTCTTGGTCAATTATCCTCTACTTGATTCTGTTACCAGCTGCTTACTAACTCTTTAACCCTCTTATCAGTTTTGAGCATTTTCCTTTCTATATTTCATTTGGAATTTTTTTCAGTAAAGGCCTTACTTCACTGATTTTTTTTAAAACTTATTTTATTTATTTTTGGCTGCACTGGGTCTTCGTTGCAGTGCGCGGGCTTCTCACTGTGGTGGCTTCTCTTGTTGTAGAGCACAAGCTCCAGGCGCACTGGCTTCAGTAGTTGTGGCACACAGGCTTAGTTGCTCCTCAGCATGTGGGATCTTCCCGGACCAGGGCTCGAACCCATGTCCCCTACATTGGCAGGCAGGATTCTTAACCACTGTGCCACCAGGGAAGCCCCACTGATTGTTTTTGAGTTTTTAGTCTCTGTGTGTCTCCTAATGTTCAAGACAAAAAAAAAAAAAAAAAGTACCTGAATAGAACAATAACAACAACAAAAACTGGTTTGGAAAATAACTGAAGAATATCTTTGACAAGTTTCAAAACAAACATGAATCCTACTTTAAAAAAAAAAAAAAGGGTTCTATTGTACAATTTCAATACCCCTGGGGTATGACTCATTATCTGTCTAAAGCCTTTACTCTCATTGCTTTTCTGAAAGATGGAGTCGGCCATAGAAAGCTCCCCCCACCCCCCCAACCAAATGTCTATTCCAAATAAGTTCCTCTCTGCAAAAAAAAAGGAAATGCACTTTCCCTTTGTTCCACAAAATATCTGTATTTTTCCAAAGCACTTGCTCTCCTCGAGCATTCAGGCACATATTACACCAGTGCTCAGCAAATACTTATATACAAAAATCTTATCACTGCTCTTCTGCTTTTCTTCTGTTTTAGATTCTCCAAATTTGTGCCACCAGTACAGCCTGGGACTCATGACTTAGTGACTTCACATGCCTCCTTTTGCAAATTCTCTCAGAATCTCTCTCTTGGTGGACTCTCACTCCTTAAAGGAATTGCAAAATGTTGTCAAATGTTTACTTCTCTCTTCTGATTCAAGCAGAGACAGACGTTGACCACATTATGGCTGGCCTCAGAAGCAGCTAGCAAAAAATCTTAACTCATGTGGAGGTACCTTTATGGAAAAACTAAACAATTTATTGGGAAGAGATGATGGGGTAGAAGTTTAATAGTGATACTGTCTGTGGAGAAGAGAGGATTTGGAATTGAGTCTCAGACAGCGTCACTGTATCTGTTAAGCCTTGCTAGGGTTTAAAATGATACAGATACACACACACACACACACAGTGTCAACTCTATTAGGAATAGACCTAGGAGTCAAACCTATGAAGATCAAAATAGCATCTGTATTATTTATAATTTGAGTTGGAGAACACTGTTTGAAACTGGCCCCCAGACAGACTTACTAACATGCTCTCTATAAATCTAGACCTTAGGACATCATACCCAAGAGTGTTCAAAAGACAGACACATCAGACACATTTGCAAAGTTATTCACTGCTTCAAACCCACTAGCCCTGATGTTCTGACCTTCCTACTGAATGATGCCTGTGGTTCAGCAGCCTGGGCATCACCTGGGAGCTTGCTGGGAATGCAGAATTCAGGCCCCTACCAAGACCTGCTAAATCCGAGCCTGCAAGTTAGCAAGATTTCTGGGGAATATAAATACACATTAAAGTTTGAGAGTTGCTGTTCCAGACTGTGAGAGAAGGACTTCCAGTGTTTATATTTCTCTAGGATCCTCCTTTGAACATTCTAAAGCCACAGGATGGATCTTGGGAATCTACATTTAAAAAAACTCACCCCGTATAATTCTTATTCTCTTGGAAGTTTGGGAAAAAGATACATCAGTGCTTTTGAAATATTAATGGCATATTAACCACCTAAGGGTTTGGTTAAAAAGTAGGTTCTGATTCAGTGCGTCTAGGGTAAGGCTCAAGATTCTGATTTTGAAGAAGCTCCCAGGTAATGATGCTGCCGCTGGGCCATGTAACCACGAGTTACGTGGGAAGGCTCTAGAACTTAGAGCTGCTAGCTCCCTAGCAGCAGGAGCCCAGCAAACCTTCTATTGCCCGTGAGCAGGCAGAGCTCAAGTGAGCTGGGATGAGGTAGAGCCACACAACCTGAGCAAAATGCCATCTAGCAAGCAAGTGCCTCGTCCTCCTTTGTGGACAGATAGATTAGGAGGGCTTGGAAGATGGCAGGAGGTATCTTCCTGACACTGTTACCACCGGAGGAGTAGAACAGCCATTTCATTTTGGAAATATGAGGTCTAGGACAACAAGGTTCTCTCAACCCACGGGCCCAACAGTCCATGGACGTTGCTGGTTCTCAGGGGAGGAGGCCGTCAGGGAGGAGAAAATTCCCCCTCACCCCCCACCCCCCTCCTGAGTTCTTGTGGCTGGACTAAGAAAATTGACCCAAAACAGATTAACCGGAAAAAAATAAACAAATTTCAATTCATGCACATGGAAATCCCACAGAAATGGGACCTAAGAATTGGCCAAAGATGCAGCTTTTATACTTTTTAGACAAAGAAACAATACATTTGTGAGGAATTGACATGGCAAAAGCAGCTTAGGTTTAGGGTGCCTAATGAGTGAAGGATCTAAACAGAGTTTGGGCTTCGGGGAGTAAATTAAAGAAGTAACAAGGTTTGTTTATATAGACTTCCTGGCCCCAAATTACCTATCTTTGGGGATAAGGGTGTCCTTGTACCACTAGTTGCATGAGAAATTTATTTCCTGCTTGCAGGGAGACAGAGAGTCAGAGTGTCCCTCTTGTGTTGGCCATTTCTTAAGTAACTTTAATTCAAGATAATATGGCATTGAGGCACATTTTGGCGCAGCCTACCCTGGGCCCCAACAAGGTTGACAGTGAGACATGCAGTCCTGCTGCCACCCTGACGCTGCCACTCCAGTACCAACCTCTGCTCTTTTATGTACCCTGGGACTGCTGTTGAGCATTGGCTTTTGCCTCAACACGGCTCTGGAATGGACCAGAAAAATACATGGGTTAAATCAACCCAACTGTGCCTGAGGGTAAGAGCCTACTCCCCAATCTATATATTCCCGTCTTTAATTTTCAAAGACAACTTCACCCAAGATAATTTATCGAGTCCATATATCATAAAGATACAATGACAACAATATTTGAGAAGTACAATAACAATAAGAGCAAAATTCCCAAATCTCAATGCCCCTACACTTTAATTTTCAGGGAGAAATTGAAATCCAAACATTATCTCACCTTGCATTCATAAACTTGAGATCAAAGTAAATTCAGAATTATAAAGTTAATGTTAAAACCAAAATCACCTCCCCGCAAATCCTGGAGTCCCACTCTAGACCCACTAAATCAGAACCTCTGGGGACAAAGCCAGAAAATTTGCATTTCGAACAAGTTCCCAGATTATGTTGATGCTGTTGGTTTGGGAACCACATTCTGAGAAACACTGCATTAGAAAAAGCCAACATGGTTTCACCCCCCAAAAAAAAATTGAGCTTTTTTTTTTTTTTTTTTTTTAATAGAAGCTGTGCCTTTACGGAGGCAAGTCATTCTTAGAACTAAGAGCTTTTCTTTTCTTGGTGATCGGATTTCTTTCTCAGCCATGCTGCTTATGTCAAAAATCAGCAGCAAAGTCTTGTTCCTGGCATGCAGGCCTGTGCCAATTGAAAAATAAATCTGTCACCCCTGAACAACGGATGGCTTCCACCTCTGCAACTGGAAAAACCTGACATAAATCTAATAAGTTAAGCTTGTAAGTTTGTTTCCAAAATGGATGTTTGGGTCCATTTCAATAGGTTTTCTAGCTCATGTACCTTGTTTTGGGGTTTATTGAAGCTAACAAATCAAACCTCTATTCAGATATCATTTAAGATCAAAGGGGAAAAATAAGTTTAATACTGACAAAGTTGAAATAGAAAATGCAACCCAGACCTATGGGAAAATAGGATTTGTAACATACACACACTTCTTTCCAAATCTACTCAAGGGGGGGATCTGCTTCATATCTGCTGAGCTCAAAGAGGAGGGCAAAAAACCACATTCCTACCCTGTCTCTTAGATGGCCCTGGACCACTGCACTAGGGTCACGCTTACAGGACAGGACCAAAAAGAAAAGGCCACTGCCCTGTGCACCCTTAGACACAAGAGAGAACCGTCCTTCCTCAGGATCATCGATCAGATTAGCAAGAAGAATGAGAGAGAAGACTGAGTGAAGGGGTCAGATTATCTTCCCAACAGCTCCTCTCCTATGGAGCACAGTGAACATTTCTTTATGGAAATGGCAGAAAAGGGTAGAAGAGTCCTAACACTTTTTAAGGGCCAAGAGGGAGCTGGAGGAATGTGGGGATTTTTAAACCCAAGCAACAGATAGTCCTATTGGTTGGATTCAATTTTTGTGACATATATGTTTTGCTTATTGCTTTAACACTAAAGAAAGACATAAGACTTACTTATCCAGATTTAAAAAATAATACTTCATAGCATAATGATAAGCAAACAGTATTTTATCCATACCTCCCAAAAGCTCAGTTTGCAGTAGGAGTCTCTCTCTCCTAGCAATTCTACATGTTAAGGTGGGAGCAGGAATCCCTGAACCAAACAGGACCCACCCATTCTTCACTCCTGGACATAACTGGCCCAGGGGTTGTCATCTTGTTCAAGCTGGTCCAAGCTTGCTCCCTAATTTAATTTTGAAATTAAAACTTAATGATGCCAGCCTTAATCTGGTTACTTCTTGAATGAGAGGTGCTAGTTGCCATATTACAACCAAGAAAACTGATCTGCAGTGAGAAAAAAGAATAAAGTAGAAATACAAAGATGCGTAGAGGTGACGGAAGCAGAAGGCATTCCACATCCTTTCTAATTTTTTCAGAGACCAGGGCAGATCCTTACTCTTGGTTTCCATGAGACACCTCTAAGTTCTACCTTAAACAAGCAGGTTACATTTACTTGAAATAAGATACCCAACTAATGTACCTCCTTTCTCATATTTCCTCCTTCACTCCATCCTAAGGTTCCCCAACCATGTGCGCAAGGCCCACTTGATATCATGATGTGATTATGACTCTCTCAGTCAATGTCTTTTACTTGCTCTTGGTGAGTGGTTTGTTCTCTTTTCAAAATGAGATAAAGTCTATAATAATTTATTTATTACAGGATTTATTTTTCCCATCATTATCCTTTTTGAGATAACGAATAATGCAGAATATTAGACAAAAACACGCAATGTTTTATTCTATCTAATTCAGACATCTCCTAATGATCACATACCACATGACACGTAGAATCTGTGTTAGAAAATGAGAAGATAAAGAGGAACTACATAAAATTCATGCTGTTAAAGAAATTGTAAGGACAAGTGGAATCGAGTAGGCAAACTAACATGCTTGTTACAATAAAAGGACATAAATAAACTTCGAACAACGTGCTGTCACAAAGGAGACGAGGGAATGCTAAGTTTTACTTTGAGAATTTGAGGAAGACTTCATAGAAGAGATTAAGTTTGAATTGGGGCTTGAAGGAGAGGTCACTGCATAAATACAGGTACAAATCACAAAAAGTGCATACTCATTAAAGAAATGCTGGCCGCACTTAAGGCTAAACAGTTGGACTTAAGCCAACTTGTTAAGGTCCCTGCTAAGGGGAGGGGTCAGCATCCCGGAGGCAAGGAGGAGACTTCAAAGGTGTTTAAAGAGAAATAATGCCACCAGATGTATGTTTTAGAAAAATAACTCTCAGAGGAATGTGAAATGTGATTACATAGGTGTGCTACTCAAAGCAGGGAATTTATTTAAAAGGCTACTGCAGTCATCTTGGTGAGTGATAATACATTTCATCTAAGTTTAGAGGGATGAAGGTAGAAGATGGAATCTAGAAATACTTTGGAAGTAGAATGTGAGATTTAATTATAAGACTCACTGCCCAGAAAGACATTGGTGTCTAGAAAAAGGGAGGACTCAAAAATACACTGTGGTCTCATCAGAACAAACAAGACCATATTCCTCCCTGTGAAGGCAAAACATTGCCAGATCTTCCACTCTTAGCAAAAAAGGTGGTCAGATATAGATGTATATGTAGACAGAGATAGAGAGATAGACAATGATGTATCTACAGATGTGGATATAAGCACAGACATAGAGAAAGATACGATATGCCTACTACTGCATAACTGCTCTTATAAAGCACCAAATATTTCTGAAAATGGCTCAGGACCCAACATTTTTCACCAACTGCAGAAACGTCTATCTAAACCTAAGCAATCCACTCTTACAACCAGACTTATATGTACCTGCTTGGAAGCTTAGCTATAAAATAAGGTGGTAAGTAAAGTAAGAAAAAATATATACATACATATGTGGCAATTATCTTGTCAGCAATCTAATAGAAGTACTAGCTTGTAATGCTTGGCTCTCAAGAAATAATCCTACAAAAATAAAAGTAAGGAAGTTTCAACTTCTCTCGTGAGCAACTGAATAGACACCCACTGGCTCTAGTCACCTGTGATTACTGAAATGTTATTTCTGAAATTTCCATGAAAGTAAGTTATATCTTTGCTCAATATATTTAAAGTAAGTGTAAAAATATAGACAAATATATGGAAAATATGTGGTAAAATAAATACACTGTTCATCAGAGCAAATTTACAGACCAGTGTTAATCTGTGGAATTTATGCCGACTTCCCCTTCATTAAAATTAATGGAGCAAACTCTCTCTTCTGCATGAGAAACAGACACAAAATAAGTCATATTTTCTGACCTTGAACGTGCCAAACAAGTTTGGTAAGTCTCTTCGGAGTGTAAGAACAGACCACGTGCTTTTCTGCTGCAGGATTAATTGTGTCAGGTGATCACCTCAAAGTAACATTATAAAAAGGAAAAGTTGCATTTTCATCTTTCTGGCTCACACAGAGATAGAAGGCAAAAAATTCTTATATCTCCAATAATAAAAAATATGTTTCTTCTTGGGGTATGTTTAAATGATAAAAAAACTAATTTGTAACTAATACAGTTATAAAGTATTATGAAACCTTACATTGTATTTTGTTATCCAAAAGAACTGAAGATAGACTACTGTGTATTTTAGTTGGTTGTTAAAAATGTCTATTGGCATCGACTATAACTCAGGGATAATAATGCTTTCTAAGGGTTGCTGTGAATATTAAATAAAGGAAGCATGTGAAAGTCCTACTTAAACCAAAAACACTTTATACTGTAATTCAGAGACTATCTGTCTTATAGAAAAGTAAATGGGCAAGTCTTGCAGGATGCATGGACCACCCAGGGCTGTTAGCCCCAGTGATAACTGCATATGCAAACTTCAAGTTTGGAAAACACTTGATGTGAAGTATGAGAATATAGAAAGATATTTTCCCATGGGAATAATACTTAAGAACTTTTAAGTACTATGAATAGAGGAATACATAAAGTACAAAGATAACCGTGGTTCTGGGTTCATGTATAATCTTTAAAAATAATGAATGTAGGAAAGTTAGAGTTTTAGAAATGGAAATGTTCACCTAATACTGAGCTAACTCCAAAATCAAGTAATAATGAGGCACTATAGTTTTGCCCATTAAGAGCAAAGTCACTGAAGTTGGTCAACCTGAGTCCAGAGCTCGGGTTCCAAGATCTGAACTTCATAAATGCATGATGTTGGACAAATGATATACTCTTGTTGATATATTCAACTCTATTGAATGCCTGCTGTGTGCTAGCCATTGTGCTGGGCTAGAGGACACAGTGAGGTATCACAGAGCTTACTACTGCTGAGGTAGACAGCCAACTGAAGAATCAGTTATACTGAAGCTCAACAAATAACAGTATAAAATAAATAGTGGGTGCTATAGGAGGACCCCTAACCATTGCTGGCAAAGTTAAAGTCAGAAAATGTTCCCTAGAGCTGAACATATGGGGTGTAGAAGTTAACTAATTGGAGAAGAGACAGAAGGAACAGTGACACTGGCGGATGCAACAGCTCTTCCAAAAGCCAGGAGGTAAGAGAGGGGGGACACGATACAGGAACTAGGAAAAAAAAAAAAGCATCATTTTGGGACTGACATTAGTACCATGGCAGCATGAAATGCTCCCTTTGTCTCTCCCTTCAATCTACAACTAGTAAAACAAAGGTCCCTCTGCCCAGCACACCAGGATGCCAGAGAGCTACAAACATCTCTACATCTGAAAGTAGGTGGCCTGAAACACATAGAGGAGAAAGAACCTGGTGAGCAGCAGAGGTGGTGCCCACAATCCCGGCCTCACTGCCTACAGCCCCAGAGAACCCAGTAGCAGTAGTAGAGGCGGGGTCACAGGCCCCCCTCCTATGGCAGCAGTGCTCACAAACCCAGCAACCCCAGATGTGGCAGAGGCACTCATCATCCTGGTGTACCCAGAGGCAGTGCCAGTGACAGCAGCGACACCAGCAAGGCACCAGTGACCCCAAAGTCACAAGCAGCAATGATGAGGGCACCAGCAACACCTTTGGCAGAGGTGGTGGAAGGCAGAAAGCGCAGATTCTCAAAGATAGCCAGAGGCAGCCCAGGTTAAAAAAACAAACACTTATGCTATAGTACCACCTACTGAAAACCAAAAGAAAGTCCTCTAATTACCCACCTGTTGAATCGTTAGAATTAAAGTAAATAAAGGTTTACTAAAATAAGCAAGGTGTTCACTACTTCAAATGAGCCCGAAGAGGAAGAGCTCATCAAGCACCATGAGAAACCATGGTAATATAGTATCACATACACACAAAAATACCAATTCTCCAGAAAACAAACTTAAGGTCATGGGAGACTGTGTTCTAACTAATAGAGAATTTGAAATAACTGTCATGAAGAAACTCAGCAAGCTACAAGAAAACTTAGAAAGACATTTCAATGAGCTCAGGAAAAAAATTAATGAACAGAAGGAATATATTACCAAAGAGACTGAAACTCTAAAAAAGAACCAAACAAATTCTGAAGCTAAAGAATTCAATAAATGAGATAAGGAATGCATTAGAAAGCCTTGGAAATGAGCAAACCATATGGAAGACGGAATTAGCAATCTCACATATAGAAAACTAGAAATGATTCAGGGAGAAGAGGAGAGAGAAATAATTTGTTTAAAAATTAAGATACTCTGCAAGAACTATCTGACTCCATTAGAAAAGGCAACAAAAAGGACAATGAGTATCCCAGGAGAAGAGAGGGAGAAGGGAGCAGAGAGATGACTTAAAGAAATAATCACTGAGAAATTTCTGGGATATAAGGCCAGAACCTGTATAGGTAAATGAATATAATATGCTATCAACAGAAAAAACACTGTTTTATCTATGAGACATTTTATACACACCTCATGGTAACCACAAAATAAAAATCTAGAGCAGAGACACAAAACATAAAAAAAAGAGAGAAAACTGACAAAAACATCACAGAAATCACCAAACTAAAATGGCAGACAGAAACACAAGGAAAAAGAAACAGTGGAGATATAGACCAACAAGGAAAAAAAAAAAAAAAAAAGATTAACTGGCAGTAGTAAGTCCTCACCTATCAATGACCACCCTGAATGTAAATGGATTGAATTCATCAACTAAAAACCACAGAGTGGATTAAAAAGCAAGACCCAACTACATGCTGCCTACAGGAGACTCATCCAGCTCTAAAGACAAATGTAGACTCAAAATGAAGGGATGGAAGACGGTACAAACTTCCAGCTACAAGATAAATAAGTACTAGGGATATAAAAAGTACATAATAAATATAATTAATACTGCTGTATGTTATATATGAAAATTGTTAAGAGAGTAATCCTAAGAATTCTGATCACCAGGAAAAAAATTTTCTATTTCTTTAAATTTGTATCTACAGATGATGGATGTTCACTAAACTTACTATGGTAATCATTTCATGATGTATGTGTCAATGGAAATAATCAATAAACAATCTGTAATATAAATAGAAAAGAGTTTTATTTAAGCCAAACTGAGGACTATAGCCCTGGAGACACAGATTCAAGAAGCACCTGAATTGTATTCTGCCAGACTACACAATGGGGGAGGCTTATAAAGGCAAAAACCAAAAAATTACGTAAGTAATTACATAAGAATTATAATTGGAGCTGGCAAGAAGTAAGGGTGCTTATTAAGCAGGAATTGGTTAGGGTCCAAAATGGTTGCACAGTTACAAGGGGAGACCTTGAAACCATAAAGTTGCAGCTGGCAGCTGCTAGCTGATATTATTTTGAGAATGGCTGACAGTGTTCTTGAGTCTGATACAGTTAAGAAAATTCAAGTTCTCGGTGGTGCAGGATGTGTCTGAAACCACATCCACAGTGGCCACCCAGCTCCATTTTGGATGCCTGAACCACAGTTACTCCGTTTTGATTTTTAAATTTATTTTTTTCTTTAACAGTTAAAGCAGATGTAAAAATGCATGTTTAATAGGCCACAAAACAGGCTGTTCTGGTTAGCCTCAAGTTCAAGTTAAATCATGTATAAGCCAGAATGACTTTCCCATACCTTAATATGTGAAAATTTCTTCCATTGTATATGTCAAATCATTATGTTGTACACCTTTAACTTATATAGTGCTGTTTTATATTTTAATGTATATATCTTAATAAAACTAGAAGAAAAAAAAAAGAAATCATTTGATCTCCCCACAGAAGCCTTTTTTCCCCCTTCCATTTCCCCTATTAAGTTAGGTATATAAACACCTATCTCTTATTATTAAGCTAGCTACTTCAGTTGTGCACTGCCATATGCATATGAATAAACTATGTCTTTTCTCCTGTTTAAAAGTAAAGGAATGGAAGATGATAGTCCAAGCAAACAGCAGTCAGAGGGAAAAAAAAAAAATGGGTGTAGCTACATTCATATCAGACAAAATAGACTTCAAGCCAAAAAAGGTAACAGGAGTCAGAGATGGACATTATATAATGATAAAGTAGACAATCCATCAAAAAGACATAACATTTATAAATATACAAGCACATGACACAGGAACACCAAAATATATAAAGCAATTATTAACAGACCAAAGGGAGCAACACATTAACAGTAGGGGACTTTACTCACCCACTTATATCAATGCAGACAGAAAGTCAACAAGGAAACATCAGCCATAAGTAAAACATTAGACTAGATAAATTTAATAGATATACACTGAACATTCCACCCCAAACCAGAAGAATACACATTCTTCTCATGTGTGCATGGAACATTCTCAAGGATGGACCATATGTTGGGACAGAAAACAAGACCCAATAAATTTAAGAAGATTGAAATCATAACAAGCATCTTTTCTGACCACAATAGTATGAAACTAGAAATCAAAAAAAAATACAAAAAAAAAGCTGGAAAAATCACAAATATGTGGAGACTGAACAACATGCTACTGACCAATTATTGGGTCAATCAAAAAATCAAAGTAGAAATCAAAAAATACCTGAAGACAAATGAAAATAAAAATATGGCAAAAATCTATGAGATGCAGCAAAAACAATATTAAGAGGGAAGTTTATAGCAACATAGGCCTAGCTCAAGAAACAAGAAAAGTCTCAAACAATCTAATCTTACACATAAGGGAACAAGAAAAAGAACAAATAAGGCCAAAATCAGTAAAAGGAAGGAAATAATAGTGATCAGAGTGGAAACGAGTAAAAGAGAAACTAAAAAGCTATAGAAAAGATCAATGAAACTAAACTCTGTTGCTTTAAAAAGATGAACAAAATTGACAGACCTTTAGCTAGACTCAGAAAAAAAGAACAGAGGCTCAAATAAATAAAAAACAAAAGAGGACAAGTTACAATGGAATCACAGAAATACAAAGGATTATGAGAGACTATTATGAACAGCTATACACCAACAAATTGGACAACCTAGAAGAAATGGATACATTCTTAGAATACAGCCTCTCAAGACTGAATCATGAAGAAGCAGAAAATCAGAATAGACACTTCACAAGTAAAAAGATTGAAACAGTAATCAAAAACTTCTCAAGAAACAAAAGTCTAGGACCAGCACTACACTGCTACACTGGTGAATTCCACCAAACTCTCAAAGAAGATTTAATACATATCCTTCTCAAACTCTTTCAAAAATTTGAAGAGGAGGAAATGTTTCCTAACTCATTGTTTGAGGCCACCGTTACCCTGATAACAGGTTGTTGAAATGATAGGCTATATTGGATCTGAATGAAGCACATGAAGACAGAAGGCAAATATTGGGAGAAAATGGAAGATTTAAGGCTGGAGAATTCAATGGAGTAAAAGATAAGTGTACAGAGTAACACTGAGGGAAACAATGGAATGTAGAGGAAGTTGTCTTCAGAGAGTAGTTCCATGAAAACTACACTTTGGTGATGTTATTTCCTGTAGTTAGAGGCTCTGGGTTATAGCCCATGGGAGCAAATAGTTGAAGAGGAGTTGAGGTAATCATAATAAAGTTGCCTGCAGTTATTGGAGCATCATGTTATTTCTCATGGACTATTTTCCCCATGCAGGTGTTCTAGTTTTGTTTTTTGTTGGTTGGTTGGGTTTTAGCTCTTTATCATGGTAAGCTCTCAAATTCAGATCTGTACATAAAGGGGAGAAAGCACTTAGCCACATACCCTAATCAAAATAAGCTTTTCTGGTGGTCTATCCCACTTATCGGAGCTCTACACAGTAACCTGAGGTCAGAACCCTAGTTAACAGTAAAGCGTTATTGTTCCTGTATTATGTATTTTCCTTGAGAATGGTAGGAGAAGGAGATATATGTTCCTGCAGAAAGCAGAATCAGGATATTCCTGGGTCCCCTTCCTCATGTCACCATTTCATTTTAAAAGCTTCCTATTTCTATAACACTGAACAAAGGACAAAAACCAAACATTTGCTAATCAAGTGTTTTTCAGATAACAAAAGCAGTCAGTGGACCCAGGGAGTGAAGGCGTTAGGAACAAGGAAAGGTTCTCTTGAATTAGAATTTGAGATCATGCTAACATCTCAGTTGTTTTGTTCTATATTTTATACAGGTAGTGTAATATAGCTAACGGGTAAATTTCTCATTGACTCAACCCAAATATATCTTATATTGCTATATAGAAAAGGCATGTTTAAAATCCAAAACAAAAAGCCTACTTTATTCTTTTTCCCTTTTCAAGAGAAACATATCTAAATGGTAAGTACTAATGACTTCATAAATTAGGAGGTTGGGATTAACATATACACACTACTATATATAAAATAATCAACAAGCACTTCTTGTATAGCACAGGGAACTCTACTCGATACTGTGTAATAACCTATATGGGAAAAGAATCTGAAAAAAAATAGATGTATGTATGTGTATAACTGAATCACTTTACACCTGAAACTAACACAGTATTGTAAATCAACTATACTCCCATATAAAATAAAAATTTAAATATATATATATATTAAATAAAATGGTATAAAGACCATAAAAGTCAAGGTTATCCAAATTTATAAAGATTAAATATAATTATTAGAGAAAGTCCTGAGTTAATTAGGGAATGTTACAAATTAAGGAAAATCTGAAACTTCTGCTAGAAAAAGGCAAAGAGCAAAAGTGACTGTAGTAGATAAATTCTAGTCAAAATGACTACCCTATAGCTTTGCTCCTTGATGTGTAACTGCATTTTGGTGTGGAATATCTCAAAGAGTAGACAGGTCAGAAAGTTATCTTATTTCCTCAGGGGAACAAGTGATCTATGCTATGTGTTGGGTTTAAAAGGTCATATTTTTGTTACATATATTTCTCCTTTATAAAGAAATTTTCATCTAATCAATAAATATTTTAGATGATATGCAGTGTGATAGGTTCTGTTCTAGAAATTGGCCATGGGTAAAGGATGTGAATGGTGGTAAACTTAGCACTGGCACAACTCTAAATGCAATTCCAGATGAAAAAACCAATATATTTGAGTGTTTGTCTCAGAGAAAAACCAACACTGGTCATGATACCTAAATTGCTCTTAGCCAAGTAAGGAGGCTAAGCAAGCAGATGCACAAAATTTAAAACAATTAAGGCAAAATCCCAAGTGCTGCACCCAGCATGAATCTGGCCATACAGCAGTGGTTACCGACATTTAACTAAAAACTCTACCAATCAGGATGAATCAAAGTCAATGGAAAATTGTCAACCTTAACTCCCTCCTAAATTTAGAAGGTCATGGCTGTTTACTCTAGAATTAGAGAGGTATCATTAATCATAACATCTTCTGTTGCTTTTCTCCCTAACCAGATTATTCAAGAAATCAGGCAGAGAGGAGTAAATAAGGATCTTGACACTCCCTGAGAAGTCTGGTCACACAAGGGAAACCAGCGCAATACCTTTGTGTTCTCAGCCCCCTGGTGGGGAATTGAAAAAAAAAACACTTTATTTAAGCAAGCTGCTCACGCAAGGCAGTATCCAGGCCATGAACAGATTATTCTAAGTCCCTGTTGCCTGACTAGCTCCATAAGGCCTTACATAAACTCCAGCTGGTGAAGGACAAAGCTGCCAGATTCCTTCAGAAAAGGGCAAAAGTAATCAAAATATATTTCTCCCTACCTGAAATCCCTATGCTAGCTATTGGTTAAAACATAGTGTCTTGATTTTTAAATTGCTCTTTTAATTCAGGGGGTAATATCTGGCTCAACTCCAATGTGCTTTTACACTCTCTTAGCAATTTATGTTTCCTGGCCAGCTTCTAAAACAAATCTGCTTCATGTCCCAAGACCATTTCAGGATTTTATGAAACAAGGGCATTTCTAAAATCTTCACCATGTAGAATTCTGCTTTGATTACAGTGTATTAGCTTTGGAATATATTAACTTAGATAAAACTTTGTAGCAGGTATTCTTCAGAATAATATAATGTAATTTTATTTCTCGTTACCCAAAAGTAATTAGACATTTCATTTACAGTTTGGGACTTAGAGCTGAAATTAAGGACTCAGAATATATAGATAACATATTTTTTTAAAAAAGGTATTAGCTAGCATGCACGCACATACACACAGGCACATGTACACCCACAAATTATTCGTATTGCTAAGCTTTAAATGGAACATAGATTATATATAGGGACTTTTACAATAGAGTATGATCCGTTGTTAAGTAGCCAAATCAATCTTATTTTATTGACTAAAAGCAAAGCAGACTAAAAATGGCATAAATCTTTTGGGTACACAAACAATACAACCAAGTACGTGATGTTTATTAATCAAAGCTGGGGACACAAGTAACACTCAGAAATATGAAAGGTCAATGAAAAACTTCCTTTATCTGCACTGAGAATTCTAGTAAAGTTCAAAGAATATGCTAGAACTAGAGGTCTGCTGAGATTCTTCAGTGGGACGATTTCAGTCCAATATTCTCTCCAGGAGGCCATCACTCCAGAAGAAATGTAAATAGACTTTCCCTAATATTCAGTCATCCTTTTATATTGCAATGTTAGTAGATCCAACAATATTTTTTTTGTCTTGGATTTATGAAACAAAATGAGTAAGTAGTGACTTTCTTGGCATCAACTTAGAGCCAAAGATAAGGATCTACCACCTGTTGAACACCTATTTTATGTCTGGGATTCTGCTAAGCACTCTGTATACATTATCTTATTTATGCTTTATAGCAACCTTACAAGGTACATATTATTATTCTGCTACTCTATTTTCCTGCTTTACTAAATTAAATACAATATATGAAAAAATCTGCTTAATTAAATATTTTCTGAAATACATAAAAATCATGTATTTTTAATATAATTAGCTAAGATACCAATCTTGAATACAGCAGGCAGATCTTGGCAACAAGTCAAAACTTGGAGGAAGCGATCAGCAAAGTGTTTTAAGTTTTTGCTTTGCTCTGAGGACGGCAACAGTTGCAGGGTTGGGCAGGGTGGCTAAAACCTCATTAGAAGATCAGCCATCTCTCTGGGTAAACAAAGCTGGGGAAAAAGCTTGCAGCACCTAGGGCTGCCAGAGAATGGAGTAGGAGATGGGGGAATCTCAGAAAGGAGTAAGCCAATGAAGGGAAACACCATATTTTACGTATAAAACTTGATTCATGTCTTTGGTTGACCCTTTAACCACACATTCAAAGGTCAGACTGCACAGAGTCTGAAGTGAGAATTTAACTGCCATCCATCCTAAATTGAGGAAAAGTTTACAATTTGTGTCTAACCAAGTTAATTGTCTGCTAAACCAAAAATATCAGTACTCCTCAATACTGTAACAGAATCTAGAGTTTCCACAGCAAAATATTCACAAGGTAGAAGATAAAATCCAAAATTACTCAACCCACGAAGACCTAGAAAAAATGACACATTCTCAAGAGAAAGCAAATTAACAGAGGCTAATTCCAAGATGACAGTAGATATTGAAGTTTTCAGAGAAAAACATTGTGCTGACTATTATAATCATGCTAATTAGGTAAAGAAAACTACACTAATAATGAATGATGAGGGAGTAAATTTCAGCAGAGAATCAGAAAATATTAAAAAGAACCAAATGTAAATTTGGAGCTGAAAAATACATTCCTTCTCAAAAACAAACAAGCAAACAAAACCAAAAACCAAAAACCCAAAACACTTCATGGGCTTAATAGCAGAATAATGGAAGGACAATGACAGAGAAAAGATAAATGAACTTGATGACAGATCAGTGGAATTCATCCACCTGAATGAGACAGAAAAATTTGGGGGGAAATGGACAGAGCCTTAGGTAACTGCGGCACAAAATCAAAAGACATAACATCTGTGTAACTGGAACTTCCATAAGAAGAGGAGAAAGAGAGAATGGAAGAGAAAAAATATTTGAAGAGCTAATAAAGGATTATTATCCACAATACACAAAGAACTCTTAAAAATCAATAATAATAAAAAACAATTAGATTTAAAAATGTGCCAAAGACCTTAACAGATACCTCACCAAAGATGATATATAGATGGCAAATAAGCATATGAAAAGACACCCCACTTCGTGTCATCAGGGAAATGCAAATTCAAACAACGAGATACCACTACCCAACTATCAGAATGGCCAACATCTAAAACACTGATAACACCAAATGCTGACAAGGATTATGTGGAACAACATAAATTCTCATTCATTTCTGGTAGGACTGCAAAATAGTGTAGCTACTTTGGAAGACAGTTTGGCAGTTTCTTACAAATCTAAACATACTCTTTTATACGATCCAGCAATCATGCTCCTTGGTACTTATCCAAAAGAGTTGAAAAGCTATGTCCACATAAAAACCGTATACAATGTGCATAGCAGCTTTATTCATAACTGTCAAAACTTGGAAGCAACCAACATGTCCTTCTGTAGGTGAGTGGATAAACTGTGGTACATCCAGACAATGGGATATTATTATTCAGTGCTAAAAAGAAATGAGCTATCAAGTCATGAAAAGACATGGAGGAATTTTAAATGCATATTACAAAGTGAAAGAAGCCAATCTGAAAAAGCTACATATACGATTCCAATTATATGACATTCTGGAAAAGGCAAAACTATGGTGAAAATTTTTAAAAATCAATGGTTGTTAGGGGTTGGGATGGTGGGGAGGGATTAATAGGCACAGAGGATTTTTAGGGTGGTGAAAATACACTGCATGATATATGGATCATGATAGATAAATGTCATTATACACCTGTCCACATCCATAGAATATACAAGACCAAGAGTGAACTATAAGGTAAACTATGGACTTTGGGTGATTATGATATGCCAATGTAGGTTCATGAATTATAGCAAATATATGCTATGATGGGGGATGTTGATAAATGGGGGAGGCTATGTATGTGTGAGATCAGGGGTATATGGGAAATCTCTGTACCTTCCTTTCAACTGTGCTATAAATCTGAAACTGCTCTCAAATGTAAAGTCTTAAAAATTAGGACATATATATATTTGAAGAAATAATGGCTGAACACTTCTCAAGTTTGGTTAATAATATAAATATACAGATTCTAAAAGTTCAGCACAACCCGAACACAATAAATAAGAATAACACACCTAGACATATCTAAATTTGATTACTAAAAACCAAAGATAGGAGAAAATATTGAAAGTAGTCTGAAAACAATGAAATATTGCATAATCGGAACAAATATTTGAATGACTACAGATTTCTCAAAAACCATTGAGGACAGTACACTATGGTAAACATCTTAAAAGTGCTGGTAAGAAAAAAGAAAGAAAATGTGAACCCAAAATTCTATATCCAGCCACATAAATTATCCTTCAAGAATAAAGAAAAATAAAGGCATTTCAGATAAATAAAACTAAGAGACTTTGTCATCATTACAGTATGCTACAGGAAATGCTAAAAAAAGAAAAAAAATCTTCAGGCTGAAAATGATAGAGGAAAGTCAGGCCTTCAAACACTAATGAAGGGCATTGGAAAACTTTAACATCTGAGTAAACATAAGTGATCATTTTCTTTTTAATTTACTTAAAGGAAAAGTGTTCAAATTTTTAAAATTGAGTTATCTTATGGGATTCATAATATATGATGACATAGTACATACACTTTTTATAGCATCAGTGGTGATGAAGGGAAGTGCTAAATGAATCTTTACAGAACAAGATTTCTGCATTTTTTGTGAAGTAAATATTAAGAGGTAAACCAAATTATTAATTATAGAGGTAAGATATTAACTTTGAAATTAAAATATAACTGAGTATGGTACAAAAAAGAGATAAATTAAAGTTGAATTTTAAAAATTATTCAAACAGTCCAGAAGAAAGAAAATGGAATGGAAAAACGAAAAACAGAAAAGAGATTTTAAACACCTCTCTTACCGGTTGATAGTGAATAACAACAACACAACAAAAATTAGCAAGGATATAACAATCTAAACAACATCAACAAATATTTTGACTTGATTTATATACATGGAGGACTACACCAAATAAGTGAAGAATATAAGAAGAATTTTTTCATAAGCATATGGTATATTCACCAAGATAGACAATATGTTGACCATAAAAAAGTCTTAATAAATTTTAAAGGATTAAAATACTTTTTAATCACAAGATAATTAAATTAAAAATTAATAACCATGAAATAACTAAGTAAATCAGTATTATAAAATTTTAAAACACAGTCTCAATTACCAACATGTCAACAAAGAATTCAACACCAAAAAAAATGAATTATCAACATGTCAACAAAAAATATATAATTTCAAGAGAAATTATAAAATATTTAGAACTAAAGGATAATACAAATACAACAGTTTAAACGTTTTGAGGTAAAGGTAAAACAGTGCTTGAAGACAAAATTATATCTATAGGTATTAAACTTAATGACCTAAGGTTTCATCTCAACAACAAAACAGAAAAGGAATAAAAAAGTATAATAACAATATTAGCAAGAGGTTAAAGACAAGGAGGGGAGCCAGGGAGAAGAGAGGAAATAAGAAACAAAAGAGCTGAAATCAATGAAATACAAAACAAAGAGCAGAGAGAGCTGGTGCCTTGAGATTATTTATAAATCAATTAACTTCTAGACTAATCAAGATAAAAACTGAGAGCATGAATAACCATATGGAATTAGAGACATTAAAATAATAATAAGAGAATTTTATGAACAGTTTTATGCCAAGAAATTTGACCACCTAAACGAAGTGGAAAAAATTACTGAAACATACAATTTACTAAAATTGACCCAAGATGAAACAAAAACATAAATAATACTATCTCTATTAAAAACACTAAATCCAACATATAAAAATGTCAACCAGAAAAATCCAGGCCCACGTGGGTTAACTGGTGACTTCTACTAAAATTAAAAGAAATAACATGAAACTTATAAAATTCCTTCAGAATATAGAGAAGGTGGAGATACTCCAACTCATTTTATGAGGCCAGTATTACATTTAGTTCAAACTCAAACACAAGCATCACAAGAAAAGACAACTTTAGATTAATACAGACATAAGAATCTTACTGTATATACCACTACTAGTCACAAAAATCTTAATAAAATCCAGCAAATCAAAACCAACAACATAAAAAAATGGCAATAAATCATGAGGGGGGTTTTTTTCTAGGATGAAAGATTGGTTCATAAGAATCTTACTGTATATACCACTACTAGTCACAAAAATCTTAATAAAATCTAGCAAATCAAAACCAACAACATAAAAAAATGGCAATAAATCATGAGGGGGGTTTTTTCTAGGATGAAAGTTTGGTTCAATGTCAGAAAACCACCCAGTATAATTGACCATATGTACTAATTTTCTATTGCTCCATAAACAATTATAACAAATTTAGCACCTTTAAATAACATCCATTGTTAGTTCACAGTTCTGCATGTCAGCAGTCCAAGAATGGCCTAGCTGGGTTTTCTTTCCTTTCTTTTTTCTTTTATTTTTTTTTAACTCCTAGGTTTCTCACTTGGACAACAAAGTGGCCAGCACTACCACAGTTCCTAGCATACATTAAGCCTTCAGTTTATTTACTGAATAAATGCATAAGAGGTTGTACTGTAACTAAGGTAAAGACTGCAGAGAGTATCTTTATTAATGTATTATATGTAGAAAGATCTCAAGGAGATATTAACAAATATTAGTGGAGTTGGGGGTGTTTCCAGTCCTTTTTTACCCCACCTTTTTGGACTGTTTATTATAGAAAAAAATTTAAATACACATAAAAATAGAGACACTGGTATAATGAACACCATTGTACTTGTCAACTGGACAACTGAATTTAACAAAGGTTAGCAGTGTTGCCACATTAACTTCATCATTGTATATTATATATATATATATATAATCATCAAATTAATATTTTTTTAGAAATATTCTAAAGTAAATTCTAAACATCATAAAGAGAATTCACCTATAAGTAATTCAAAGTGCACCTCTAGAAGATAACAGCATTTCCTACCTTAAATTATAACCCTAAAACCATTATCAAATCTAACAGATCAAAAATAATTTCTTCCTCAATTTTACCCAATGTATTTTTTATATATGGTTTGTTCAAATGAGGAACTATCTTATTATGGTTTTGAGTTACATTTGCCTAATGACATTGAGCATCATTTCTTGTATTTGTTGGTCATCTGAATATCTTCGCTGGATAAATATCTATTCAAATAATTTGACCATTTTTAAATTAGGTTTTCTTTTTATTATTGAGTTGTAAAAGTTCTGTATATGTTCTGGATACAAATCCCTTATCAGAGACATGATTTGCAAATCTTTTTCCCCATTCTGTGGACTGTCTTTTCACAGTAATTTTTTTTTTTTTTTTTGTCATCTTCATTTTATTTGACTTTAAGAAACAGAGACACTGTAAAGTTGCTGACTGGTACTGTCTTTTGTAATCCCAACTTGACCAGGCATCTCCTGCTATGGAATAATTTTCTTCAAATATATCCCAAATTTTTCACATTTATTTCATTAAAGAAGACATGAATAACACTTTAGTTTCACTTAATATATGAAGGCAGAAAGTTTTGACATCTTACCTGAAAACATGCTATCCTTAGTAATTGGATAATTTATTCCAAAGAGAGTTGTATTCATCTCTTGCTTAAAGGTTAGATAAAAATCTGCTGTGAATTCATGAATGATAAATCTCTAATTCCCCCTTTTACTCTCTTACTTGGTAATTCCTCTGTTCCAATTTTCTTTCTTTTTATTTAGCTATGGCCATATCCAATATAACTGACATATAACATTACAAATGACCCTTGAACAAGACAGATTTGGACTGTGCAGGCCCACTAATATGCAAATTTTTTACAAGAAACATAGAGTTGGCCCTTTGTATCCACAGATGCAGAAAACACAGATACTGAAGGCTGACTATGGGATTTGGGCATCCATGTATATCGGCAGTTGCAGCAGGTCCTGGAACCAATCCCCCACGATACCAAAGGACAAATGTATATTAGTTTAAGATGTACAACATAATGATTCAATATGTATATATTTCGAAATGATCACCACAGTAATTCCAGTTAGTTAACATGCATCACCATACATAGTTACATTTTTTTTTGTGATGAGAACTTTTAAGATCTAGCTACTCTCTTAACAATGTTCAAAAATACAATACTGAGCAGAGGATCTGAATAGACATTTTTCCGAGGAAAACATACAGATGGCCAACAGGTACATGAAAAGTTGCTCAGCATCACTAACCATTGGGAAATGCAAATCAAAACCACAATGAGATGTCAATCACCTCACACCTGTTAGAAGGGCTATTATCAACAAGACAAGAGAGAATAAGTGCTGGGGAGAATGTAGAAAAAAGGGAACCCTCAGTGCCCTGTAGTTGGGGATGTAAATTGGTGCAGCCACTATGGAAATTAGCACAGTATGGAGATTTGGCAAAAAATTAGAAACATAACTACCTACCATATGATGCAGCAATTCCACTTCTGGGTATTTATCCAAAGGAAACAAAAACACTATCCCAAAGAGATATCTGCACCACCATGGTCACTGCAGCGTTATTTACAATAACCAAGACATGGAATCAATCTAGGCGTCCATCAACGGATGAATAGTGTACAAAAGAGGAAAACATTACCTGATGAAAGAGGTTGAGTGAAGGAGCCAGTTCCCCCACTGCAGTGCTGGCAGCTGGGCTGGCTCAGAAAGAGCGCAACGACCTGAGGCTGATCTTCAGTTGAAAGGCTTAAGGAAAAGGCTGCAATGGTCTCCTGGGATGAATTCTAGGCATCTCACAACTGCCGTGAGAAACAACTGGCCCCGAGGATAAACCGACATGTTCCGGACTTCGGCAGAGGTAGGACTGAGGACCCAGGATTCCAAACCAGAAGCCCAAGTTGCTGCTCCGGAGCCCCCACTTCCTGGAAGGCTGTACTTAATTGCCAAGATTTGTGCCTGCGCACGCGCAGTTTACTTCCTCTGTCTGGTCTCAGGCGGTTCCAGCTGCAAGTCTTTGCGCCAGAGCCTGATACGAGGTGCCCCCTCACTGTGAGTCTGAGTTTGGGATGAGGGACCTCTGGCGCCCAGGGGACTCAGGTGTTTCTCATCCCAGGACTCCCCCGCTGGCTCTTATAGAATTCTTTAGATCCTCCCGAGTTTGGACTTCCGCTGGAAAGAGTGGGCGCAGCAGCCCCACTTCGGGCCTGAATTCTGCTATTCTCTGAACTACCTCTCAGTGCCTCCCAGCCCATTTCCACCCTGCCCCTCCGTCAGGACCAGCACTTACTGCCCGCCCCCCCCACCCCCGCCCTACACGCAAAGCCTCATACCAATAAAAAAGTAAATAAATAAATACAATTTCAGAAGGATGTTAATTGAGATGTTTTATAGATGAAACCTACTTCCTAGAAGTCAATTGGTCACACATATGCACAGCCGGAGACTTGTGAAGATAGGTCCAGCTGAAGGATATCTCAGGCCCCCAGTTAGATACAGTTTTTCTGCGTCTGTGGGTTTAAAATGATCAGCATCCACAGTGGAACAGACGTATCGCTCCTTGCTAAGAAAATCCACGGCTTGCTTGCTTGATGCTACAGTCATGCGTTGGAGCTGGTCCTTGAGATCCTCAAAGTTCAATCCTTCAGGTCTCGGGCAAGTCTTCACCAAATGCAGCACCTGGTTTTGGGCCACAGTGAGACCATTTGCTGGCATGAAGCTATTTCCCACCAAAGTTCTCTGCTTCACCCACTTGTGGATTGCTGATGAGGGGGCAGTGGAATTCTATTCAGAGCCTCAAAATCTGAAATCAAGGGCTTGGCCAAACTGAATTCTTATTTGGAGGTTGTGGGTAAGAACTGGCTTGCAAGCTCATGAAGGTTGTTGGCAGCACTAAAGCAATTCCTTTTGGTCATAGGGCTGAGGTCCCCTTTCCTTTCTGGCTTGCAGCCATAAGCTGCTCTCAGTCGCCATGTTCCTTACTGCATGCTCCCACACCAGCACTCAAAATTCCTCTCTTGTCAAATCCCATTCACACTTTGATTTGCTCTGACTTCTCTCTGACTTTGAGACCCAGATTTAAAGGGCTCATTTGATCAGGTCAGGCTCACCCAAATAATCTCCCTGTTTTAAGGTCAGTTGATGAGGAGCCTTAGTTACATCTGCAGAAGTCCCTCATGACAACACCTACATTAGTGTTTAATTGAATAATTGGTGGAAGGTGTGTACACACCAAGGACCAGGAAATGCGGGGGCCATCTTAGAATTCTGTCTAACAAACTATATTAATAGAATAAAGTAGGCCATTTCAGTAGATGCAGAAAAGCATTTCAATTAAACACCAATTCACAATTAAAATATATTAAAATAGGAATTCAATTTGAATTCAAAATCCACTCACAATTAAAACCTCTTAGCACATGACAGAATAAAAGGAAACTTCCTCTATCTGTTAAAGTGCATCTATAAAAAACCAATAGCTAATGCTCTACTTAACTGTGAAAAACCGACCACGTTCCTCCTAAAATCAAGGACAAGGGAAGGATATCTAATCTCATCATTTCTATTAATGTTACATTAGAGGGTCTAATGATTACAGGAAGGAAGGAAGGGAGGGAGGAAGGGAGGAAAGAAGAAAGAAGTAAAACTATCTCCATTTTTAGGTGACATGATTATGATTATTTATTTAAAAAAAAAGAAAAAAGGAATTTATGAAACAATTACAGCAAGGTCACAAATTCCAAATGTAATACATATAAAATTTATTCTTATAAATAGTAGCAAATAATTGGAAAATGTAATTTTAAGAGAGCCAATTTATAATAGCATGAAAGAAACAAAATATATTAGTGTCTCATTGCACATATTAGATCCCTAGAAAATCAGGAAGAAGAATATTCTTATCCTCAGGATCTCAGGAGTATAAGAATCTTTGAAAATTCATTTCACCTGGACTCTATTATTCCAATTTTCCAGGTACTAATAAATGCTGATTTCTTGTTAGAGACTATTTTCCTAGGGTCTTAGAGGAAGCCACGCATCTGTCTTAGTTTCTTTACATCTTGGTTTCCATTTACTCCCTTTAAGCATTTTCAGCATAGTATGACCATGAAAAAATGTGTAGATCAGTAACAATGAGTAAACTAGTAACAAGAAATTTAGGAGGGACAGGGGACAAATTTAGATCTAGACAGACCATGACTTCCCATTCCCAACTTTTCTCTCCACAGGTTGAATTCTGCTGACACTAGTCTCTGGGCACCAGGAGAGGGCTATAGGCCATGACAGTACTTTACTTCATGAAACTTTACAGACCAGAATTTTGCAACCTGAATTACCATGCTTAGGCAGACAAAAGATAATGCCTGAGTCCACTGATAGCAGACATTTAGCCTCTGAGGTGGCCAACCATGAATTCTACAAGGTAAGAATGGAAATAGGCTAACAGCTTAACCCTGGCTTCTGTGGTCTTGAACATCTTGTAGGTGTGTCGTCATGAATTATCATGAGCTGATACTTGTAGAAATAGCTGTTTTTCTGATATTTCCTTAAGTATTATTCATGTCATGACAAGAAGAGCAATGGGGAAAAATTAGTCTAATGCTATAAAAAATTACAAAGCCATTCATAATGATATCAGTCCCGCCAAGGCTCTGTGGTGTGCGTGTGTTCATTCAATATCCTGATGACTGGGAATCTATTTCCTCCCTAGCATGTATATGAAAGTTGACATGACCTTCAAAGTAGGAATTTTTCCAATATACTAGTGGCCTTTGAATTGCTCCCAAGATTTAAAAAATACAGAAAGACCTGGCCCTGAGCCTGCACTTCAAGTTGCTTTTGCTTTTTGGTTTTTTATTGTTTGTTTGCTTTCAACTTACAGAATCAATGTCCTTTTATGCTTAACTGAATAACTGTATTATGGAAATAATTAAAATCAGGGGGAAATTGCCATCCACTATACAGAATTTTACACTGAAGAAAAAATTTCAGGGATGCCACACTTTGAATATTGACACATAACAGACAATCTGTAAAGATTGGGCTAATGTGCATGAAGATTACAAGTTGATAATATTGTATATGGCAAGATTATCCTAAACTGAGGATAGGAAAAATAAGTTAAACTTTATTAAGCACCTACTGAGTTCCAGGAATTGTGCTAAAGTTTTCCATTATATTTTAATAAGGTGTTTTACCTTTAATTGCAACATATCTATAAATGTGGTAAATGTACGTTATTAACAAATCTAAATGTTTTGTTCGATGTGATGAATTTCTTGAACGTCTAGTTGTGTCCCATAGTTCCATCCCAACATCTTTAGGGAAAAAGGCTCTGATACATGTTGAGAAAAGTATGTCATCATCAGAGGAAAAGATACAGGACAACCTGCTGGGTAGAGGGGGGTGCTGAGATTTTGGAAGAAGGAGAGAAGACTTAAATCTCTTTTTCTTTTTGGTAAATAATGCATTTTTTCAAGAAATACTTACTGACCAGTTACTATGCACTCAGCTCCATTTTAGGGCTGCAGGTACAGCAGTGAATAAGACAATGTGTAAGATTTCAGCTGGTCCTAACCCCTTAAGAAGAACATAGAAGGATCTGGAGTAGAAAACCTAACTAGAGCTAAAAAAAAGTGCTCATTTAGCTAAAATATGACCTGTCACATATATCCGGAACCTGCCATTAATTCTGTGGTAATTTCATTTGACCAAGGAGGATGAGAGAAGAGATGGGATTAGCTAGTGCAGAAAGAAAGAATCCTAAACACGAATTCTCATATGGACTGAGTTCTATGCCTTTGAAAATGTCATTTCATTTTGCTAAATTTCTTTTCCATGTGTAATGTGGGAAAAATACTACTAACTCATTTACGTTCTTAATAAGAGCACCTTGAGACTTAGTACACAGTTCTGGATTCAGTGGAATAAAATAAAAATGATGATCGGAAAGGTTGTGAGACCCAGAGGCCAGAGTTACTCACAAAACAGCTGTATTTAGCCAAGTTTTATAATTGCATATTCCCCAAATATAAACATTTAAGATCCCATGACTTTATATAACAATAAATGGAAACTTGTCATATAAAAAGTTGTTTTAGAACTGCTATTATTTGTTTACATGTAGAAATTATTTTAAATATATTTCAAAGAAAATTTGTGATGATGATTTTAAAAATCTGTGTCATTTCCATGTAAGCAAGATGAAGTGTAAATGTGCATAATTAAACAGTGATTTTAATCATTATATTTCTTTAAAAATATGACTTTCGGGGGGGGGCGTCTTCAAGATGGCAGAGGAGTAATACGTGGAGATCACCTTCCTCCCCACAAATACATCAAAACTACATCTACATGTGGCACAACTCCTACAGAACACCTACTGAACGCTGGCAGAAGACCTCTGACTTCCCAAAAGACACCCTCAGGTGACCTACACAAAGGGATGGGGCCAAATCCAAAGCTAAACCCAAGGAGCTGTGCAAACAAAGAAGAGAAAGGGAAATTTCTCCCAGCAGCCTCAGGAGCAGCTAATTAAATCTCCACAATCAACTTGATGTACGCTGTATCTGTGGAATACCTGAAGAGACAATGAATCAACCCAAAATTGAGGCAGTGGACTTTGGGAGCAACTGTAGACTTGGGGTTTGCTTTCTGCATCTAATTTGTTTCTGGTTTTATGCTTATCTTAGTTTAGTATTTAGAGCTTATTATCATTGGTAGATTTGTTTATTGATTTGGTTGCTCTCTTCCTTTTTTTATTTTATATATATATATTTTTTGTTTTTTCCTTTTTCTCTTTTTGTGAGTGTGTATGTGTATGCTTCTTTGTGTGATTTTGTCTGTATAGCTTTGCTTTTGCCATTTGTCCTAGGGTACTGACTGTCTGTTTAGCTTAGTTTTGTGGGGTTTTTTTACTATAGTTTTTAGCGCTTGTTATCATTGGTGGATTTATTTTTGTTTTGGTTGCTCTCTTCTTTCTTTCTCTCTTTTTTTCATTACTTTTTATTTTTTTATTTCTAATATTTTTTTCTACTTTAATAACTTTGTGTTATTTATTTATTTTCTCTTTCTTTCTTTCTTTTTCTCCCTTTTCTTCTGAGCCGTGCAGATGACAGGGTCTTGGTGCTCTGGCTGGGTGTCAGGCCTGAGCCTCTGAGGTGGGAGAGCTGAGTTCACGACATTGGTCCACCAGAGATGTCTCAGCCCCACATAATATCAGACAGCAAAATCTCTCCCAGAGATCTCCATCTCAACACCAAGACCCAGCTCCACTCAACGACCAGCAAGCTGCAGGGTTGGACACCCTATGCCAAAAAACTAGCAAGACAGGAACACAAACCCAACCATTAGCAGAGAGGCTGCCTAAAATCATAACAAGTTCACAGACACCCCACAACAAACCACCGGACGTGGTCCTGCCCACCAGAAAGACAAGATCCAGCCTCATCCACCAGAACACAGGCACCAGTCCCCTCCACCTACACAACCCACTGAACCAACCTTAGCCACTGGGGGCAGACACCAAAAACAATGGGAACTATGAACATGCAGCCTGTGAAAAGGCGACCCCAAACACAGTAAGTTAAGCAAAATGAGAAGACACAGAAACACACAGCAGATGAAGGAGCAAGGTAAAAACCCAGCAGACCAAACAAATGAAGAGGAAATAGGCAGTCTACCTGAAAAAGAATTCAGAGTAATGATAGTAAAGATGATCCAAAATCTTGGAAATAGAATGGAGAAAATACAAGAAACGTTTAACAAGGACCTAGAAGAACTGAAGAGCAAACAAACAATGATGAACAACACAATAAATGAAATTAAAAATTCTCTAGAAGGAATCAATAGCAGAATAACTGAGGCAGAAGAATGGATAAGTGACCTGGAAGATAAAATAGTTGAAATAACTACTGCAGAGCAGAATAAAGAAAAAAGAATGAAAAGACTTGAGGACAATGTGAGAGACGTCTGGGAGAACAGTGAATGCACCAACATTCAAATTATAGCGGTCCCAGAAGAAGAAGAGAAAAAAAATGGAGTGAGAAAATATTTGAAGAGATTATAGTTGAAAACTTCCCTAATATGGGTAAGGAAATAGTCAATCAAGTCCAGGAAATGCAGAGTCCCATACAGGATAAATCCAAGGAGAAACACGCCAAGACACATATTAATCAAACTATCAAAAATTAAATATAAAGAAAAAATATTAAAAGCAGCAAGGGACAAGCAACAATTAATATACACGGGAGTCCCCATAAGGTTAACAGCTGATCTTTCAGCAGAAACTCTGCAAGCCAGAAGGGAGTGGCTGGACATACTTAAACTGATAAAAGGGAAAAACCTATGAACAAGATTACTCTACGTGACAAGGATCTCATTCAGATTCCATGGAGATATTAAAACCTTTACAGACAAGCAAAAGCTAAGAGAATTCAGCACCACCAAATGAGCTCTACAACAAATGCTAAACAAAATTCTCTAGGCAGGAAACACAAGAGAAGGAAAAGACTTACAATAACAAATCCAAAACAATTAAGAAAATGGTAATAAGAACATACATATCGATAACTACCTTAAATGTAAATGGATTAAATGCTCCCATCAAAAGACGTAGACTGGCTGAATGGATACAAAAACAAGACCTGTACATATGCTGTCTACAAGAGACCCACTTCAGACCTAGGGACACATAATGACTAAAAGTAGGGGATGGAAAAAGATATTCCATGCAAATGGAAATCAAAAGAAAGTTGGAGTAGCAATTCTCATATCAGACAAAATAGACTTTAAAATAAAGACTATTATAAGAGACAAAGAAGGACACTACCTAATGATCAAGGGATCAATCCAAGAAGAAGATATAACAATTGTAAATATTTATGCACCCAACATAGGAGCACCTCAATACATAAGGCAAATGCTAACAGCCATTAAAGGGGAAATCAACAGTAACACAATAATACTAGGGGATGTTAACACCCAACTTTCACCAATGGACAGATCATCCAAAATGAAAATAAGTAAGGAAACACAAGCTTTAAATGATACATTAAACAAGAGGGACTTAATTGATATTTATAGGACATTCCAACCAAAACCAACAGAATACACTTTCTTCTCAAGTGCTCATGGAACATTCTCCAGGATAGATCATATCTTGGGTCACAAATCAAGCCCTGGTAAATTTAAGAAAATTGAAATCATATGAAGTAGCTTTTCTGATCACAATGCTATGAGACTAGATATCAATTACAGGAAAAAAATCTGTAAAAAATACAAACACATGGAGGCTAAACAATACACTACTCAATAACCAAGAGATCACTGAAGAAATCAAAGAGGAAATCAAAAAATACCTAGAAACAAATGACAATGAAAACACGATGACCCAAAACCTATGGGATGCAGCAAAAGCAGTTCTAAGAGGGAAGTTTATAGCAATATAATCTTACCTCAAGAAACAAGAAACATCTCAAATGAACACCTAACCTTACACCTAAAGCAATATGGGAAAGAAGAACAAAAAAACCCCAAAGTTAGCAGAAGGAAAGAAATCATAAATATCAGATCAGAAATAAATCAAAAAGAAATGAAGGAAACCATAGAAAAGATCAATAAAACTAAAAGCTGGTTCTTTGAGAAGATAAACAAAATTGATAAACTATTAGCCAGATTCATCAAGAAAAAAAAGAGAAGACTCAAATCAATAGAATTAGAAATCAAAAAGGAGAAGTAATAACTGACACTGAAGAAATACAAAGGATCATGAGAGATTACTACAAGCAACTATAGGCCAATAAAATGGACAACCTGGAACAAATGGACAAATTCTTAGAAAAGCACAACCTTCCAAGACTGAACCAGGGAGAAACAGAAAATATAAACAGATCAATCCAAGCTCTGAAATTGAAAATGTGGTTAAAAATCTTCCAACAAAAAAAAGCCCCAGACCAGATGGCTTCACAGGCGAATTCTATCAAACATTTAGAGAAGAGTTGACACATATCCTTCTCAAACTCTACCAAAATATAGCAGGGGGAGGAACACTCCCAAACTCATTCTACGAGGCCACCATCACCCTGTTACCAAAACCAGACAAAGATGCCACAAAAAAAGAAAACTACAGGCCAATATCACTGATGAACATAGATGCAATAATCCTCAACAAAATACTAGCAAACAGAATCCAACAGCACATTAAAAGGATCATACACCATGATCAAGTGGGGTTTATCCCAGGAATGCAACGATTCTTCAATATATGCAAATCAATCAATGTGGTAAACCATATTAACAAATTGAAGGAGAAAAACCATATGATCATCTCAATAGATGCAGAGAAAGCTATTGACAAAATTCAACACCTATTTATAATAAAAACCCTCCAGAGAGTATGCATAGAGGGAGCTTACCTCAACATAATAAAGGCCATATATGACAAACCCACAGCCAACATCGTTCTCCATGGTGAAAAACTGAAACCATTTCTGCTAAGATCAGGAACAAGGCAAGGTTGCCCCTCTCACCACTATTATTCAACACAGTTTTGGAAGTTTTAGCCACAGCAATCAGAGAAGAAAAAGAAATAAAAGGAATCCAAATTGGAAAAGAGGAAGTAAAACTGTCACTGTGTGCAGATGACATGATACTATACACAGAGAATCCTAAAGGTGCTACCAGAAAACTACTAGAGCTAATCATTGAATTTGGTAAAGTAGCAGAATACAAAATTAATGCACAGAAATCTCTTGCATTCCTATACACTAATGGTGAAAAATCTGAAAGAGAAATTAAGGAAACACTCCCATTTACCATTGCAACAAAAAGAATAAAATATATAGGAATAAACCTACCTATGGAGACAAAAGACCTGTATGCAGAAAACTATAAGACACTGATGAATGAAATTAAAGATGATACGAACAGATGGAGAGATATACCATGTTCTTGGATTGGAAAAATCAACATTGTGAAAATGACTATACTACCCAAAGCAATCTACAGATTCAAAGCAATCCCTATCAAACAACCAAAGGCATTTTTCACAGAACTAGAACAAAAAATTCCACAATTTGTATGGAAACACAGAAGACCCTGAATAACCAAAGCAATTTTGAAAAAGAAAAATGGAGCTGGAGGAATCAGGCTCCTGGGCTTCAGACTGTACTACAAAGCTACAGTAATCAAGATAGTATGGTACTGGCACAAAAACAGAAATATAGATCAATGGAACAGGATAGAAAGCCCAGAGAAAAACCCACACACATATAGTCACCTTATCTTTGACAAGGAGAGAAGAATATACAATGGAGAAAAGACAGCCTCTTCAATAAGTGGTTCTGGGAAAACTGGACAGCTGCACATAAAAGAATGAAATTAGAACACTCTCTAACAACATACACAAAAATAAACTCAAAATGGATTAAAGACCTAACTGTAAGGCCAGACACTATCAAACTCTTAGAGTAAAACATAAGCAGAACACTGTATGACATAAATCACAGCAAGATCCTTTTTGACCCACCTCCTAGAGAAATGGAAATAAAAACAAAAATAAACAAATGGGACCTAATGAAACTTAAAAGCTTTTGCACAGCAAAGGAAACCATAAACAATACGAAATGACAACACTCAGAATGCGAGAAAATATTTGCAAATGAAGCAACTGACAAAGGATTAATCTCCAAAATTTACAAGCAGCTCATGCAGCTCAATATCAAAAAAACAAACAACCCAATCCAAAAATGGGCAGAAGACCTAAATAGACATTTCTCCAAAGAAGATATACAGATTGCCAACAAACACATGAAAGGATGCTCAACATCACTAATCATTAGAGAAATGCAAATCAAAACTACACTGAGATATCATCTCACAGCAGTCAGAATGGCCATCATCAAAAAATCTCCAAACAATAAATGCTGGAGAGGGTGTGGAGAAAAGAGAACCTTCTTGCACTGTTGGTGGGAATGTAAATTGATACAGCCACTATGGAGAACAGTATGGAGGTTCCTCAAGAAACTAAAAATAGAACTACCATATGACCCAGAAATCCCACTACTGGGCATATACCCTGAGAAAACCATAATTCAAAAAGTGTCATGGACCACAACATTCATTGCAGCTCTATTTACAATAGCCAGGTCATGGAAGCAGCCTAAGTGCCCATCAACAGATGAATGGATAAAGAAGATGTTGCACATCTTCAGTATAAAATGGAATATTACTCAGCCATAAAAAGAAATGAAATTGAGTTATTTGTAGTGAGGTGGATGGACCTAGAGTCTGTCATACAGAGTGGAGTAAGTCAGAAAGAGAAAAACAAATACCATATGCTAACACATATATATGGAATATATAAAAAAAAAGTGGTTGTGAAAAACCTAGGGGCAGGACAGAAATAAAGACGCAGACCTAGAGAATGGACTTGAGGATGCGTGGAGAGGGAAGGGTAAGCTGGGATGAAGTGAGGGAGTGACATGGACATATGTACACTACCAAATGTAAAATAGATAGCTAGTGGGAAGCAGCCGCATAGCACAGGGAGATCAGCTCAGTGCTTTGTGACCACCTAGACGGGTGGATAGGGAGAGTTGGAGGGAGACACAAGAGGGAGGTGGTATGGGGATATATGTATATGTATAGCTGATTCACTTTGTTATACAGCAGAAACTTACACACCATTGTAAAGCAATTATACTCCAATAAAGATGTTAAAAAAAAAATAAAAAAACAAACAAAAATAAATAAATAAAAACATGACTTTCCTCAAGAGGACAGTGGAATTATCTAGAGATTTAAATAAGGATATATTATGCTATTCAACCTGATCAATGTCATTCCATGGGACTTTCTTTTTGCTTTGTGTTCTCTTTGTCTTTAAACACAAGTATCAAAATATTAGCTATTTACATAATATTGCCTTGAAATTATTATTCTCTAGAATTAGTTCATTTAACAAATATGTCTTGAGTACTGATCTCAAAGGGTTGTTACCAGGATCAAATGGCAAAATACCTATGAAAATGCCATATGAACACTAATATGTGTTCTGAAAGCTAATGGTTAAATCATTATCACTTCCAAGACCTCTGCTAGGTGCTTGGGCAAAAGTTTCAAGATGTCCTCTCAATCATTAGGATTATACATGCTCTGTATTTTCAGAATGTATACCCTTTGTAGCTTCTTTATTCTTCTACCTACCTCCTTATACTTACTAAAATGTGGCCCACATTGTTGTCAAGAAAAGTATAGTAAAAGAATTAATTAATAAATAATTTTATAAATTTATTGGAGCATAATTGTGTTCTGTTCTATAAAGTACTATATATTTGAAATATTGTATGTCAATATATAGCATTGAAAGAGCTTTCCAGAACATTGTTATGTTTAGGTACAGAATTAGGCTTAGTTTTTTTTTTTTTTTTTTTTTTTTTAACTTTTTGGGTTATTTATTTATTTATTTATTTATTTATTTATTTATTTATGGCTGTGTTGGGTCTTCGTTTCTGCGCGAGGGCTCTCTCCAGCTGCGGCAAGTGGAGGCCACTCTTCACTGCGGTGTGCGGGCCTCTCATTATCGCGGCCTCTCTTGTTGCGGAGCACAGGCTCCAGACGCGCAGGCTCAGCAATCGTGGCTCACGGGCCCAGCTGCTCCGCGGCACGCGGGATCCTCCCAGACCAGGGCTCGAACCTGTGTCCCCCGCATTGGCAGGCAGATTCTCAACCACTGCGCCACCAGGGAAGCCCTAGGCTTAGTTTAATTCACCAGTAAGTGAAGTGGGTAATTCTGCAGCTTTACTTGAGGACTGTTCTTATGAGTCTCATGGTGATACACGTTGTATGACTATAGGTGGAGTATGAATTACAGTAAAAACCATCGTTTATCATATTTTACATTTAATCCATTTATCATTAAAAACAAAACATGAATTGTTAGAAATCTGTACAGGGATTTTATATTATATGGTGAAATGGAAAATGTTGAATTCATCTATAAGGTTAATCATCTAGTCAAATCACCATTCTTTGACTGTGAAGAAATAATGTATTGTAAATGCTTACAAAAGGACTTTGAATAATTATTAATAAAGAACAGTGAACAAAAGAGCAATCAAAATTTCTAGAAGAAATCATATAAGGAAATCTTTATAACTCTGGATATGCAAATATATTTTTAAAAATTTGATAAAATGGACTTCATTAAAAATAAGAACTTCTGCTCTTCATAAGTCATTATTGAGAAAAAGCAAGGAGGTAATACTCCCAAAATCTGACAGAGGAACTGTTTGCAAAATGTATTTTAAAATCTTTTAATAATTAGAAGACAACTCAATTTAAAAATGGACAAAATATTTTAATGGACACTTCATGATAAAAAAAATACATGTATGGTCAATAGGCACATAAAAAGGTGCTCAGCATCGTTAGTCATCAATAAAATACAAATTAAAACTACAAAAAGATGCCACTACTTAGTCACTAGCATGACTAAAATTAAAACTGGCAAATACCAAGTGGCAAATATGCAGAACAACTAGAACTCTTATAGATTTTTAGTTAAACAGTTTCTTAAAATATTAACTATATGCCTGCCTTTGACTTTGCAATTCCACTCCTAGATATTACCAAATAGAAATGAAAATATATGTCCCCACAAAGACTTGTACATGTCACTATGGAGCTGGTCCAGCCTGACCTTAATTTTCCTGAGAATGGGCTCGATGATCCTGCATATATAGCTCCTTGTCTCTCTGGTTTCCACCTCTGCACCTTTGCTCATACCTCCCTCTACAAGCACCCTTCTCTGACACTGCACATTTGCTCTAGGCCTTTAGTTCTTGAGTTGAGGTTGGAAGAATGCATCGACAGAGACCAGAAGGGACACAAATTAAAAAATCAAGAAAATTAAGTCAAATACTGTATGATATCACTTATATGTGAAACCTAAAAAAGACGAATTCATAGAAACAGAGACTTAGAATAGCGGTTGCCAGGGGCTGGAGAGTGGGGGAAAAGGAGAGATGTTGGTCAAAGGGTACAAGCTTACAGTTAGAAGAAAGTAAGTTCTGGGGATTTAATGTACAGCATACTGATTATAGTTAATAATACTCTATTATATAATTGAAAGTTGATCTTAAATGTTCTCATCCCAAAAAAGAAATGGTAATTATGTGACATGATGCAGGAGTTAGCTAACGCTATGATGGTAATCATTCTGCATATATGAGTATATCAAATCAACACTTTGTATCTCTTATACTTACATCACATTGTATGTCAATTATATCTCAATAAAGCTGGAAAAAAATTGTCAATGTTATAAAAGTAAAAAAAATAAAGACTTGTCATGAACACTAACAGCAAGATACCTCAGCAAGTAAACAACATGATATAACAACACAAAGTAATATTATTCAAGAATAAAAAACAGTGCAACATCATAGATAAACCTCAAGAATAGTCTGCTGTGCAAAAGAAGCCAGACACAAAAGACAATGTACTGTATGATTTTATATGTATGAAATTAAAAAAAACAGGCAAAAGTAATGTATAGTCACAGAAAGTAGATACTTTTACATTTAGCTGATTGTGGGTGGGCTTACTGTGAAGAGAAATGAGAGAACTTTTGGGGATAATGAATATTCTATATCTTGATTGGTGTGATGGATATGCCGGTGTATATGTTTGCCAAACTAATAGAACTGTACTCTTTAAATAGGCACATTTTATTGTATATAAATTATCTTTCAAAAACATTGATTTTATAAAACAAATAGCAAAACATAAAGTCAATCAATGCCATAAAGTTATGGAAGAAAATATCCTGGCCAGAAAATGAAACATCAAAACTTTTCTCTCAAAATCTTTTGGTATGTTCTACTGATTATCCACTAAAGTGTTAGAGTTTAGCCTAGGTTTAGAGACTAGAATTATGTCTTCTTGTTTTTCATGTATGATTTAGAACAGCTGTTGAAGCCCCTGCCTTTCATAATCAAAGTAAGGAAATACCTTTTGTCACTTGTTAGTTATCTGAGAAGAGATTGGGATTTCAAAAAAATTACTAGAAAACCAAGTGATATCAAAAGATATGTATTTTTGTTTATTTTCTTACTTAGGCATCTGTTCAGACTTCCTTGTCCTTGGGATCTTGCAGAAATAAGTGAAGCAGTAACATAGACAGAGTCAAAGGTCAAGTTAAGATCATTCTCAATGGCATGAAAAGTCCACGGAGACCTGGGGCTAAATGCTTCTCTAGGAAAGCTTATTCATTCCTTCTCATCTTCAAAGAACTCCAACTGCTCATTCTAGCAAACAAGAGTAAGGGGGAAAAGATATAGTCTGAGTGTAGGCTTGAATCCCTTCCAAGAGCTGAGAAAAAATACTTTATCTGAGTGTTTATGATCCTCCCTCTTCCAGCAGTATAACTGACTGGTGCTGGTGGTCTTAAGCAGAGGTTTTCACTAGGGCCCTAGCCCTAGTGAAATGGGAACAAGATTAGTGTTCTTGTAATGTGGGAACATCATTAAAGATTAACAAAACAAAAAAAAATCTAAAAATTACCTAACATATTATATTATTCTATTATAGTATTCTATTCTGCATAAAAATTACCACATTTATTGGCTTAAAACAACATACACACTTATTATCTCACAGTTTCTGGGCACGGTTTAGGGTCCTCTGCAAGTCTCCCATCAAGGAACCTGCCCGGCTGTGTTCTCATATAGAGGCTTATCTAGGGGAAAGCCCACTGCCAAGCTCACTCCTGTTGTTGGCAGGATTCATTTCCTTATAAAATTGAGGACCACAGCTTCTTGCTGGTTGTTGGCTAGAGACTTGCCCACAGCTTCTTGCCACATGGGTCTGCTAACATGGCAGTTTACTTGTTCAAAGCCAGCAAAGGAGAAAGTCTTTAGAACAAGTCAAGTTTACTAACAATATGGAATCCTACATAATGTAATGTAATCAAAGGAGTCCTATCCCATCACCATTGCCATATTCTGGTGGTAGGAAGTCACAGTTCCTACCCACACCCTAGGGCTGGGGATTAAATAAGGAGGTGAGGATCACAGAAGTAACTTTCTTATTATTTATGTTGGCTAGGGCAATGGTAAACTCAATAAGTAATAGTTATTACATATAAATGCATCATATTTATATCTATCTTATGTATGATATATATTATCTTTATATATCATATACATATATTAACATATAACAGGGATTATAATGCTTTATCACAAAGTGATATGTGGTATGTGGCATGTTGGTGTATGTTCAAGTGGCATTCTAGGAGGGAAAAGTCTCGATTTATAGCACTACCAATTTCCATGGTATAAGTATTTTCACCATGCCCAAATCCAAGTTTCAACAGTGTTATCACTAAATATGGTGTTGGGAAAGGTGTACAAAATCTGCCCTCACAAAAAGATATAAGCTGGTTCCTGCACACCACTGGAATTGTTGTAAGGAATAAATGAGATATCTATTGCATTTAATGAAGTACCTGTCATATAATAAGCATTTAATAAATGGTCTTTTCCCTCCTCCTTATGATGAGGACAATGATTCCTAATGAGGATATGATTAGAATGGTGATGATAATGATACTGATGGTGATGAGGTAACTTGAAACTCACTGACAAGGGGGGAAAAAGCAAAAAGAATGTGAAAGACTGTAAGAAATTTCACCCACAAAGCAAATACAAAACAATCCCCAAAAAAAGCATGCATCAGTGTTATAAGCCCACAACCTGTATTTTAAAGGTTTGTGAGCAACACCATAAAAGGCATATTTCAAGAAAGCATACCTTTTTGGGTCAATTATGCTCCCTCACTTTTCTTATTTCCTGTCTACTCTTGCTGTGCATGTTCAGAGATGGCCCCTGCACAGGGTCAGAAAGCAGGTGCAGTCCTGTGTGCTTGGCATTTCTCAGTGTAGACAGGAGTGTGGATTCAGGATCTGTCATAACAGGGAAAAGATGGCAGCTGAGAACCAAATACTCAAAGAGTGTTTGGCTAATTACATTTGATCTCCCTCCTCTCCCTTTTTTAACATTCTTAAACTCTTTAAAATAATTTGGTTTCTGGTAATTTAAATGTGATAAGATAATTTAGACTGAAAATTTGTCTAAATAAATATCTGTGCCACTAAACTGAGGGCTCTATATATGTAACTAGGTAGTAAAATCTTAGGAGAATCATATCTAATTTTAAAAATTACCTTAAGATATGCACAGAGCCAGGAAATACAGACAATCTGAATAATTTGGGTAGAAATAATCTTCTTTCCGTCTAAAATGGAAGCATTTGGGACTTGGGAAACATGGCCTCAAACCTATCTCTTAATATTTTGTACAATTTAGTTTTATGTCTTAATTTTTCAAGAACTAATGGCATCACAGAAGAGCAAATTTTAATGTTAATATTTTCCATTATATTATAAAAATTGATCAAGAATAAGACAATAATTCAGACCCTGAGAAAGTTAAGAGCATCATCTTTTTTTATAGTGGCTCTAGGGATTGGTGGATAGGATTTGGGGTTTTGGCCTAAAGATTATAAATATTTCCAGTTTTTTTTTGCTTTCTACTTAAGATAATGTCCTCCAGGTTTTTAAAATCTTTTTACTTACTTATTTAATTTTTTATTGAAGTATAGTTGATTTACAAAGTTGTGTTAGTTTCTGGTGTATAGCAAAGTGATTCAGTTTTATATATATAATATATATTGCATATGTATATAATATATATTATAATTATATATGTAATATATATAATATTCCCACTTTTCATTTAAGGAAGAGATTAATCAGAGTCGAAAAATTAGGTGGTCTTTGGACTCCCCTGGAGAAAACAGAGTGATGTTGGTAGCTATGTAGTGGAAAGCCAGGAGCATAAACAATGCAGGGATGAGGCTTGCATCATCATTATCAACATCACCACTGCCATCATCATTTATTGAGCAATTACTACTTGCTAAGCATTTTATGTGGATTAAACAAATCCTCATGACAACTCTGGAAAAATATGCGATTAGTATCTCATTTTAAGAAGCTTACGTAATTTCCCCAAAGTCCCAGGACCCTGTAAGTGGTTGAGCTAGGATTTAAACTCCAGTCTTTCAACTCCAGTGGCTATGCCATTAGTCTTAGGCTATGGTCATACAGCTCAACAACCCTCCACTCCCCACCCCCGGAATACATCTGCATTCTTATTCCTCCTGTGAGCAGAGCCAGGACTAATCCTTATGCCAGCAGCTCCTCCAGGAAGCTCTAATGGGTCATTAGCAGAAGTCAGATGACCACTGGCCAGCAAGGGAGCTCTCCAACAATAGAAGCAGCAGAGTTGTGGCAAGATGAAATAACCACGCTGGAGGATATAAGATTTTTGTCCTAAAACACATGTGGGACAGTATCATTAGAAAGCCAGGAGTTTTCTAATCAGGGTGAGCCTCATTTCCAGCAAATAGGCCATCAATAGGCCATATGAGCAAAATATAATCTTAGACTGTGAAAGATAAGCATATTTTAGTCCACATAATACACACTTTTAATCAGGCCTTATGTTATCAAATGTTTTCAGGAAACAATATTATGGTATGTAATATTTTCAATTAGGCACATAAATGTAAATATATAATCTTAATACCACAATTATGCATATATATAAGTATATGCATAAATTATTTTTTGATTTTTACTTTAAAAAAAAATTTAATTGTTTTGAGATTGGTTCAAGATGGCAGAGTAGAAGAACATGCTCTCACTCCCTCTTGTGAGAACACCAGAATCACAACTAACTGCTGAACAATCATCAACAGGAAGACACTGGAACTCGCCAAAAAAGATACCTGACATCCAAAGACAAAGGAGAAGCTTCAATGAGATGGTAGGAGGGGCGCAATCACAATAAAATCAAATCCCATAACTGCTGGGTGGGTGACTCGCAAACTGGAGAACACTTACAGCACAGAAATCCACCCACTGGAGTGAAGGTTCTGAGCCCCACGTCAGGCTTCCCAACCTGGGGGTCTGGCAACGGGAGGACGAATTCCTAGAGAATCAGACTCTGAAGGCTAGCAGGATTTGATTGCAGGATTTTGACAGGACTGGGGGAAACAGAGACTCCACTCTTGGAGGGCACACATGAAGTAGTGTGTGCATCGGGACCCAGGAGAAGGAGCAGTGACGCCATAGGAGACTGAACCAGACCTACCTGCTAGTGTTGGAGGATCTCCTGCAGAGGCGGGGGTGGCTGTGGCTCACCGTGGGGACAAGGACACTGGCAGCAGAAGTTCTGGGAAGTACTCCTTGGCGTGAGCCCTCCCAGAGTCTGCCATTAACCCCACCAAAGAGCCCAGGTAGGTTCCAGTGTTGGGTCACCTCAGGCCAAACAACCAACAGGGAGGGAACCCAGCCCCACCCATCAGCAGACAAACGAATTAAAGTTTTACTGAGCTCTGCCCACCAGAGCAACAGCCAGCTCTACCCACCACCAGTCCCTCCCACCAGGAAACCTGCACAAGCCTCTTAGATAGCCTCATCCACCAGAGGGCAGACAGCAGAAGCAAGAACTACAATCCTGCAGCCCGTGGAACAAAAACCACATTCACAGAAAGATAGACAAGATGAAAAGGCAGAGGGCTACATATCAGATGAAGGAACAAGATAAAGCCCCAGAAAAACAACTAAATGAAGTGGAGATAGGCAATTTTCCAGAAAAAGAATTCAGAATAATGATAGTGAAGATGATCCAGAACCTTGGAAGAAGAATGGAGGCAAAAATCGAGAAGATGCAAGAAATGTTTCACAAAGACCTAGAAGAATTAAAGAACAAACAAACAGAGATGACCAATACAATAACTGAAATGAAAACTACACTAGAAGGAATCAATAGCAGAATAACTGAGTCAGAAGAATGGATAAGTGACCTGGAAGACAGAATGGTGGAATTCACTGCTGCAGAACAGAATAAAGAAAAAAGAATGAAAAGAAATGAAGACAGCCTAAGAGACCTCTGGGACAACATTAACGCAACAACATTCACATTATAGGGGTCCCAGAGAGAGAGAAAGGACCAGAGAAAATATTTGAAGAGATTATAGTCGAAAACTTCCCTAACATGGGAAAGGAAATAGCCACCCAAGTCCAGGAAGCGCAGAGAGTCCCAGGCAGGATAAACCCAAGGAGAAACACGCCAAGACACATAGTAATCAAATTGGCAAAAATGAAAGACAAAGAAAAATTATTGAAAGCAACAAGGGAAAAATGACAAATAACATACAAGGGAACTCCCATAAGGTTAACAGCTGATTTCTCAGCAGAAACTCTACAAGCCAGAAGGGAGTGGCATGATATACTTAAAGTGATGAAAGGGAAGAACCTACAACCAAGATTACTCTACCCGGCAAGGATCTCATTCAGATTCCACGGAGAAATTAAAAGCTTTACAGACAAGCAAAAGCTAAGAGAATTCAGCACCACCAAACCAGCTCTACAACAAATGCTAAAGGAACTTCTCTAAGTGGGAAACACAAGAGAAGAAAAGGACCTACAAAAACAAACACAAAACAATTAAGAAAATGGTAATAGGAACATACATATTGATAATTACCTTAAAGGTGAATGGATTAAATGCTCCAACCAAAAGACACAGGCTTGCTGAATGGATACAAAAACAAGACCCATATATATGCTGTCTACAAGAGATCCACTTCAGACCTAGGGACACATTCAGACTGAAAGTGAGGGGATGGAAAAAGATACTCCATGCAAGATCTTTTTTATCCACGTCCTAGAGTAATGGAAATAAAAACAAAAATAAACAAATGGGACCTAATGAAACTTCAAAGCTTTTGCACAGCAAAGGAAACCATAAACAAGATGAAAAGACAACCCTCAGAATGGGAGAAAATATATGCAAACAAATCAACAGACAAAGGATTAATCTCCAAAATATATAAACAGCTCATGCAGCTCAATATCAAAAAAACAAACAACCCAATTGAAAAATGGGCAGAAGACCTAAATAGACATTTCTCCAAAGAGGACATACAGATGGTCAAGAAGCACATGAAAAGCTGCTCAACATCACTAATTATTAGAGAAATGCAAATCAAAACTACAATGAGGTATCACCTCACACCAGTTAGAATGGGCATCATCAGAAAATCTACAAACAACAAATGCTGGAGAGGGTGTGGAGAAAAGGGAACCCTCCTGCACTGTTGGTGGGGATGTAAATTGATACAGCCACTGTGGAGAACAGTATGGAGGTTCCTTAAAAAACTAAAAATAGAATTACCATATCACCCAGCAATCCCACTACTGGGCATATACCCTGAGAAAACCATAATTCAAAAAGACACATGCACCCCAATGTTCTTTGCAGCACTATTTACAATAGCCAGGTCATGGAAGCAACCTAAATGCCCATCGACAGATGAATGGATAAAGAAGATGTGGTACGTATATACAATGGAGTATTACTCAGCCATAGAAAGGAATGAAATTGGATCATTTGTAGAGATGTGGATGAATCTAGAGACTGTCATACAGAGTGAAGTAAGTCAGAAAGAGAAAAATATCGTATATTAATGCATATATGTGGTACCTAGAAAAATGGTACAGATGAACCAGTGTGCAGGGCAGAAATTGAGACACGGTTGTAGAGAACAAACGTATAGACACCAAGGAGGAAAAGCAGAGGAAGGTGGGGGTGGTGGTGTGATGAATTGGGTGATTGGGATTGACATATATACACTAATATGTATAAAGTGGATGACTAATAAGGACCTGCTGTATAAAAAAATAATAAAATAAAATTCAAAAATTCAAAAAAAATCTTTAAAAATTGTTTGGATACACTTTTTAAAATTTAAATTTCCTGTTATAGTCTCAGTTAAATTCTCATTTATAAATGTCAGTATACAAAATTCCAAAATATATGCAAAAGTAACTCCCAGAAATCTTATACAGGAAACTGAAATTCACTTCACAGTGATTTTTTTAAATTCTAGTAATCAATGCCACAAAAATCATATGAAGTAGATGCTATTATTGGCCCCATTTTGCATATAAGGAGCTTGAGGCAGAATAAAGGTCCAAGTTTGCACATCTAATATGAAACTCCATTAGGATCTGAACTTCAAACCTGTGCTCTTACTATGCCCTGTTCATACTTCATATTGTACCCTGATAAAAAGGAACCAAGTGTCCTTAACTAATATTTAACTTCTTCCATTTCTACTGTTCAGCCCCAGAATCATGGTTGCATACTTGTGGCATTAGATCAAGGATTCTGACTTTGCCTTACTAAGAGACTGTCATCAGCTGAACTAGAGAAAAACAAAGCCAGATTTCTGCACCTTCATTCCCTAGTGCTTCTTCTCAACATCCAGGAAACTTGCTAAATCTGCAATTGATTTGGAAAATTCTACAAAGTAAAACAAAAAATTTTTTCTTCGTAACCCAAAGAAGCTTGTAGAATTAGAAAGAGTGAAGAATTACAAGTGAAACTGTAAAGATTCACGTGTGAATTTTACGTGTGAAAATAGAGATTGAGCATTACCATAAAAAAAAAAAAAAAAAGAGAGAGAGAAAAAGAAAGGAGGGGAGGAAGGAGAATTGGAGAGAAGGAACATAGGGAGGGAAGGAGGTAAGAAGGAAAGAAAGTTTCATGAAAAATTCATTCATTAATACACTTGATTAGATACAGTCCTTATTGATTCAGGAATATCTGAATAATTATCAGATATTTAATTTTACCCTATTAAGTATTTTTGTTTTGACACATTTTTTCCATTAAGAATAAAGTAATTAATAAGAAAGTACTCTGGGCACATCCCCTAGTGTGTAGTAACTTCACAAGATAGTATAGTATAATATTTAGACCTTCCACTCTCACAACTTCCTTGAAATATTTAACAGGAGACTTTCACAGCTAAATTAATGTGAAGGTACAAAGTAGTTAAGCAAATAATGTTCTCATGTTAGAAATTCAGGTTAAAAAGATGCACTTACACATTTTCCACAAAGGAAAAAATTAGTTTTGCCTTATCTCTGACAGAATGACTTAGGTGGGTAAAAAAAATGTAGTTCTATTTTGAACATAATAAACAAATCCCCAAACTAATTTTGCACATTAATACACACATATGGATATATGGCAATCAAATTACATGTTGCCAATACATAATTATTAGACTTAATCTAAAATCTTAATTTATCCCCTGTATGTAAGCTAATCCACAATGTGTAAATTGTTTATTACGTAATTAAAAGAAGTTTTCATATCAAATTCATTTTAATTTTTATAAATCTTATTTTAATAACTACAGATAAAATGCTTATATATAAAGTTTATTAATATTATTACAAGTTGTACAAATTGGAATAGAAATATGTATGTGCATATGTATAACTTATTATACAATAAAGAACATATGAATGACAGTCCCAAATGTTTCAATAGCTTGGCCTCCTTACATTTTTATTTAAAAAAGAAATATGGAGAATTTTGTTTGCAATGAAAAAATAACTTAGTTGTGTGTTTGTGTTTGGTGTGTGTGAGAGAATGTGTATGCATACTTTAAATCAGATTTTCCCCTTATCTACTAATATAGATATATCATTCATAGTTATACATATTTCTAGTTATAAATTGAAGAACACATTAACAGTGATTATTATGTCCTCTATATCTAGCAATCCTTCACCATCTCTTATCTCCTACCAGTAAATTTCTTACCTGCCAAGAGGAGAAAATTTTGAAACTTTTTAGTCTACCAAAATTGTTCACATATGAATACTATAGATCTTCCTTGACTTATGATGGGGTTATGTCCTGATAAACTCATCGTAAGTTGGAAATATCGGAAGTCAAAAATGCATTTAATATACCTAACCCACCAAACACCATAGCTTAGCCTAGACTATGTTAAATGTGCTCAGTACACTTACACTAGCTTACAGTTAGGCAAAATCATCTAACACAAAGTCAGTTTTATGATAAAGTGTTGAATATGTCATGTAATTATTGATTAGTACACTGAAAGTGAAAAACAGAATGGTTGTATGGGGACAGAAGGGTTGTAAATGTGTCCGTTGCTTACCCTCGTGATCATGTGGCTTACTGGGAGCTGTGGCTCTGCCTCTGCCCAGCATGGGGAGAGAGCATCATACCACACATCGCTAGTCCAGGAAAAGATCAAAATTCAAAATACAGTTTTTTCTACCTAAAGCATATTGCTTTTGAAACATAAAGTTAAAAAATTCTAAGTCGAACCATCCTAAGTTGGGGACCATCTGTAATAGGATCAACTACTTTCCAATGGTAAAGTTCACATCATGTATTTACTTTGATAATTTACAAGCACACTGGACAGCCTGTTCAAGTAATTATTAAGTAAAAAGTAACACTGCCCCTTGGGATGTAATGCAGGACAAAGTAAAAGAGCTTTTTCCAGATTGAAGAAGATGCAACTCTTACCTCCTTCTTCCTGTTTGTACCCTTTGATAGAAAATAGAACATAGGGAAATTAAAACTTGATGAATGAAAAACAAAACATATAGGTCATTATATATTTTATAAAAATAAGTGTAAGTTTCTAATAATGAATAATCCTGCATTATGACAACTGATTCAAGACAAGGGAAATGAGCAAATGATAACTGAAAAGGGCATATACACTTTCTCTTATCAAGTACTAACTAAACTTCACTTCAAAGAGTATGTTTCCGTGAATTGTGATATAAACATAAGATTCATAAGACTAGGTTTTTCTTAAGACTCACTTGTTTTTAAACACAAACTTTTTTTTTTAACTATTTTTCCTTTTGAATAAGAAACCTGACTCCAGATTTCCAAAAAATGTTATGCTTCAGGTAATACATCTTACATTTCATTTACCACTGAACTATATAGTGGTGTTCTCAGAGGAAGTTTCTACAACTGAAGAAAAGCAGAGGAAAAAACTTACAGAATTTTCAGGCCCTAAAATTTATAAAGAAGGGCAATACAACCATATTCTAGCTTATAGACGATAACATTTTATAAAAATTAGAAATTAAATATATTCAAGCATTATAGTTTGTAAACCACTTTAATTTCTATTGTACTTGGAATGGGTAAATTATAGCCCATGGGTTAAATTTGGCCCACTTTTCATTTTTGTAAATGAAGATTTTTGTAACATAGCCACACTCTTCATTTCTGCATTGTCTATAGCTGCTTTTGCCCTACAACAGCAGAGCTGAGTAGTTGTGATGGAGACCATATGGCCCACAAAGCCTAAAATTTACTATTGGACAGTCTACAGAAAAACAATTTGCTAACTCCTGTTTTAGACACTTATCACTGGAATTTTATGTTGTTGAACTCAAATGGATTACAAAGAAAATACAAACAAATGTTGGTAGAACATTTTTAAAAGAAGTTTGGATTTATATTTGGCTGGTGTTCTGCAATTTTCTCTAGTTTTCCTAATATTTTCAAATAAATTCAAAATATTGATTCTACTAATCTCAAAATTACTTAGGTCCTGTGGTGTGTATGTGTATGTGTGTGTGTGTGTGTGTGTATATGTGTATATACGTATGTGTGTGAATGCATATGTGTGTTTGTGCATGTATATAGTTCACCTCCATCTCTGTGCAATATGCTTTTAATATTAATCAAAAAGGCAGTTAACTTCTTCAACATTTGAATCTAAGTACCAAAAAATATCTAAGTTAGCTCCTTCCAATGGCAGGTGTTGATTGGGAAAGTTCCCTCTCCTCCCGTAATACAGCTATGCTTTATTGATATTTGGATCATAATCTAAAGCTCATGATTCTGCTTTGGCATTCCCCTGACAGGTGTTCTCGGTGTGTCTCTGCAGGGATTTTACTTCCAGGATTAAATTTGAGTCCTGAATGGAGTGAGTGTGATATAAAAACAGGGTTGTTTAAACATATTACAGTTTTAAATATGACATAATCAGCTATTAATATAAATTTAATCAGTATATTTGTAAATAATATTAATGTATAAATTTAAAAGAAATGCAAGTTAGAAATTAGAAGGTTTTTTTCTTTTGTTTTTAAAATCCACTTTTTGGGTGGGCCTAAGTTTCTTAGGCCATCAGTAGACTTTGAAAATTGTCTCTCCAATCTGTGGAAAGCAAAGAGATGAAAAGGAAAGTCCCTACCAGTTTATGAGAATGTACTTCTCTGATGATATAATTAGGGCAAATCTTTAGACTCTTTCCCTTAATCGTTTAAGAGAATTTTTAGATAGATGTGAAAATACACCTGGGAGAACATGGCCTAAGGAAAAAGGATTTAGTACTCAAAACAGCAAAGTACCATCTGAGAATATTGTTGCAAAAGTTCATCTAGCTTTAAGGATGTCCATAAATAAAACTAGAGTGGTAACACATCAGAATAATTTTCATGACTTTCAGAGCTAACAGTCATGTACTCAAGTCATTCATTCATCATTTCTCGTGTGTCTACCATCAGTTCAACACTCTCTGAGGAAGAAGTAGTAAGCAATAGTTCTTCTGTTCAAGGGTTTTGCCTCCTAATTAAGAGATAAAGCTAAATGAGCATTTGCACAAAACCCCAAAGCATTAGCAAGAAAATATTTAAATAGACTTTTAGAGAAATATATCATGGCAATGGTTTTCAAATATTGTCTTACTGTAGCCTACTGAAAGAAATATGTTTTACTTTATAACTAAGTATGCATACACAGACACACAAGTTGCTCAAGTAAAACATCAAGAAAAAATATTGGGCTTCCCTGGTGGCGCAGTGGTTGAGAATCCGCCTGCCAATGCAGGGGACACGGGTTCGAGCCCTGGTCTGGGAAGATCCCACATGCCGCGGAGCAACTGGGCCCGTGAGCCACAATTACTGAGCCTGCGCGTCTGGAGCCTGTGCCCCGCAACAAGAGAGGCCACGATAGTGAGAGGCCCGCGCACCGTGATGAAGGGTGGCCCCCACTTGCCGCAACTAGAGAAACCCCTCACACAGAAACGAAGACCCAACACAGCCATAAAAATAAATAAATAAATAAATAAATAAATAAAATAAAAGCAGCTTTAAAAAAAAAAACAATATTAATTTTCAATTCTAGTAATATAATCTATTCTGTTCCATTTGATGTCATTTTTGGTATAATTGTCAAACAAGTTGATAACATGAGTTGCCAACGGGTCATAATCAACTGTTTGAAGAACACTGCACTAAGAGATATTATTAGGGACCTAAAGATTTTCAGATAAAGAATTGGGCAATGGGGTATACAAGAAATATAACTGAGTTTGAAGTCAAAAGATCTTGATTAGCATTGCAGTTCTACTGTACTGACTTTATGAGCTATTCTAAGTCAATCAACTTTGGAACTTTAGTTTCTCATCTATAAAAACAGAAAATAAAATTTTGTTTATCCCACTGAATATGGCATTTATGAAAATAAACAGTGATAATGGATTTGGAAGCATTTTGTAAACTGTAATGCAACAAAAATTACAATTTATTTTAATGTTTAAATAGCTAGGAATAAACCAGACCACAATACTAAGTTTTCAGAGACTCGTGGGTATTTTTACAGGAATTTTAATTTTTCAATTTTTATCTTTATAATAAAGAACATATTCTGCAGCAACTAGGGGAAAACGGTGGTTCCTTAAGTGAATGCCCGTGAGAGTGTAGATGTCTGGAACAGAAGGCAGGGGCCATGCCGTACTCAGGAGATGCAGTAAAATTTTCCCATCTCTATTAGTCTGTTAGGGCTGCCATAACAAAGTTCTAAAGACTGGGAAGATTAAACAGCATAATTTTTTGTTTTTAAAAAAAATTTTTAATTTTTTTACAGTTCTGGCACCTAGAAGTCTGAGATCAAGGTGTTGGCAGGGTTGGTTTCTTCCAAGGCCTTTATCATTGGCTTGTAAATGGCTGTCTTCATGTGGTCTTCTCCTGTGTGTGTCTGTGTCCTAATCTTCCTTCTTATAAAGACACCAGTAATACTGGATTAGGACCCACCCTAATGACCTCATTTTAACTTAATTACTTCTAAAGACCCTATCTCCAAATACAGTAAAATTCTGAGGTACTGGGGGTTAGGACTTCCAATATATGAATTTAGGAGAACACAACTCAGCCTGTAACACCATCTAATTTCTTTCTTTTTTTTTTTTGTTAGTTATGCTTTGTCAATACTAAGCAAAACATGCTATTTATTTCTGCATAATGTTTTGAGTATAACTGAAAATCTCACTCATTTTTTTCAATGATTCAAATTTGAATTATTTCTGTATTACCAAAATGGCCATATCTTATTTATAATTTATTAAATTATACTAATGTTTAATAAAATCAATTATTATTCAACAAAAATCATTCTTCCTCTTAACAAAAAGGAAACCATATATTTTTAAAAAGGCACAGCAACTTGATTAATTTCCAAAGTTGAATATGGAGGCAGTATTTGCTTCTTTGGTGATAGAAATTTTTAAACAGAAATTAACATATTCAAAAAGTAAAATGAGGATGCTCAGATAAAATATTAATATATTCACATATTTAGAAGTAAATGAAAGATTTTGATTGCTACTAAATTTTGTTTCAAGTTGCTTAGGTCCCCACCAAAGTAAGTAGAAACATTTGTTTTCTTTTGGCAGTAGCCTAAGACTAATAAAAATTCATTTTAATTAGCAAGAGTACATTACTTCATTTTCAGCTACAGACACAAATGCATTCCCACAGTTTGAGGCTGTATAAAAATTTCATATTCTTATTTATATTTTGCATACTTCTACAAAACTCCTTTCTTCACAGTGAATATCACTGCATCCGTGTAATAAGATTGATCAGATGGGATTTCCATCAACCATTCTGGAAACAGTGAAAAACCAAATCCCTTTATATTAAGAAGTAGTAAATACCAGGGAAACGGCGATGCAGATATTGGGGATTTTTAAAAGATTCTCAGCCAGATGATAGGTTCCATTTTCTTGGAGAAAGGGAAGATCGCTGAGATTAAACTAGGGTCATTTAAAGAACACTGCCATCTTCTGACTATCCAAGTAGGTCTTAGTACAGAGATGTCCAGACCACCTTTGTCCGGAAATCCACGGAAGGAGGTGGAGGAGGAGCCGTTAAGCAAAAATCTGGACCCTACTCTTGTCAGGCCAGTCAGTTCAGAAACCTACATCCAATTCTCTGTTAAGGATGAAAGAAAATCTCTAATATTAAGCTATGAATGTTAGAAAAAAGTATTTTGTCATTGTGGATAATATATAATAATGAGAATTTCCCTATGCCCAGATGTGAAATCATTTAACAAATACTTATATACTCACTCATTCAACTTTTTGGGGTATACTGTCTCTTGCATGCAGTATGCTTGGAGTGGAGATGCAACATGAACAGAGCAGACTTGACTCTGTTCCCCTGCAGCCTTTCATTCTACTAGGGAGCGAGAGGCACACAGTAAATAATATAAATGCAAATTCCAGTGCTTCTCATATAAATAATGGATGATCTGATAGTGTCCTAGTTTACATAGAATGGTCAGAGAAGTCTTTTTTTTTTTTGAATAGGGTAACCTGTAATTTTGACTAGTAATTTATCATCCCAACCATGTCACATTTCAAAGTGACAGGTATCACATCAGTAATTATACCAGGACCACAGATATAAATCAGGTTTGTCCCAGGTAGACCAGAATGTCACACTATCTTTGAGCCTGATTTCACGTAAGCAGAGATCAAAAAGAAGAAAAGAAGTCAAGAATGCAGAAAAGTAGGGACAAGAATATTCTATGTGGCAGAACAGCACCTGAAGTGGGGAGGAGCTTTACCTGTTCAGGGAACTGAAAAATGAAAAATGGCCAGTGTGGCCAATGCATAACCACTTAGAGCAAGGTCAGCAAACGATGGCCCTCAGGCCAGATCTCATTTATGCTTTTTAGATAGCTTTATTAGAACACAGACACACCCATTTGTTTACTACTATCTATGGCTCTTTGACGTTGCAAAGCAGAGTGAAAACAGTGGTAGAAAAGACTACCAGACCTGCATCTGTCTGCAGACCTTAGCTGTTGCTGCCATCATCATCTACCACATCCCACCAAGAGACCATCACCACAGTGGATCTGGACTCACTTAGGAGGCACACAAAAGGGCCATAGTCCCTGGACAATTATTTAGACAGCTCGCCACCACTCCCAAGGGGCCAGCCTTTCACCTTCTGTGAAGCCCATTCCCTCCACACTCTCAGAGACATTTTCTATTCCTGCCAGATGGCTGCCAGGGCCCAGGGGTGCCTTGCAGCCAAATCAAATCATCTCACCTTTGAATTAGTTAGTTTTGCCCAGATGCCAGATCTCTTCTGAATCTGGGGCATTTTCTCAGTCATGTGTCTGTTGGTTAACAAAATAACTCCTGTACTCAGCCTCAACACTACCTGGACAAATTCTACTTCTTATTTTCAATAAGTGTCACAGCCCATTAAAAAAGGTTACTTGACTAGTTGCAACAGAGACTACATGGCCCGCAAAACCTAAAATATTAGCTATCTGGCCATTTACAGAAGTTTGCTAATTCCTGATCTAGGGAAGGATTAGCATGAAATGCAGTCGGAGAGGTAGGCGCTTTGCTATTATGATAGAAACACCTCAGAGTGCTCAAAGCAATCATTATCGCACTGTTCTGATTTGAATATCCATAATTATAGAACGATAGAAGCAAAAGGTACCTCAAGAGACAAATCTGCCATCATTATATAAATGGATTATGCAGGTTGATAGGACATTTTCCACATCATTCCCCATTTGCTTTTTCCATTAGTAATTTCCTTGGATGAAGTAGAACCTGTCTCAAATAGACCCATAGTTATTTCAGCTAAACAATAAGGTACATTTTGATAGCTTACAATGCCCTCAGCTGTGGAATATATAAAAGAAACACAATACATGAATGATTTCTACCCATTTATAATCTGTCTGTAGGGTGGGAAAAATAAACAGTGATACATGAAAAGAAAAAAAAAGAGGAATATAAAGACCCTATATAATCATGTGCCAATATAATCCACATCTTATGAAGAATGAAGCATAATTTATAAATCATGACTCTGAGCTACCAAAGTCATGGGACTGTTTAATGGGGTTGCACAGGAAACAACATAACACAATACAATCAGAAACACTTACCTTTGAGGGCTTTTTTTTTTCTTTATTTTTCTTCCTTGACCCCAAACAGGGAAGGAGGGAGTAATGTAACACAAAGGAAGAAAATACATACAGTAAATATTAGAGACAGATGGCTTTACCTGAAAGCTGTTTCTATTGTGGAGAGCCAAGTGGGGAAAAGTAAGATCAGATACCCAATTCTGGATGTAAATTTGAAAAGTTTTAGCTGCAAACATTAAACACTTTCTGCAACTACTAATTAGGGAACTAATCACCAAAGGAGACCACAATTGTGGTGCATCAGTATGAAATAAAGACCACATGGAACTCACAACCGAGAATGAGTAAAGCACAAGAAGATATTCCAGTCCAGAACTGAGCAATTTACCTTTGAGCCCTACTAAGCCAAAGTTCTGATGAAGTGAGTTTTAACCCTACTATAGGCCTTAGGTTAAAAAAGATGTGTTCACAGATGATACCTAGATTTAAGTCTTTTCTGGTTTTTTTGAGACAGGAAGAATTACCCTTCACCTTCCTAAAGACTATGTGTACTTCTGCTATTTCTTTTGCTTAACAATTTTCTCAACCTCCTATATTGCATAGGCTCTGAGATGAACCTCTAGGAGTGGGGCAATTTTGGACATTCCTGGAAAGATTTAGACTGTGAAATAGGGTCCATACATCCCAAACTGGTAAAATAAACTCATCAAAATTCTTAAATATATTTCCGTCTCATTGAACTAAAAGAGGCTGCAAAGAGAGAAAATGTACCCTCCATTAAGTGGAGTCCTCAAAAAAAACTATCAGATTATTTAGTTGTAGTTTTGCTGGGGTCATTAGAATGAGCGAGAATCCGTCACACCTTTTCTAAATGCCTTATAGTACCGACCTTTACGTCAAAAAGAACAAGATTTTTTTTTTAAAGTTATACAATTTGACTAAATTTCATACTAGAGCTTAATATATTTTTAGTATTGTATTAATTTTACTAAGAAAAATAAACACAACTTAAATACACGGTATATTTTACTGGCAGACTTCACATTCACAGACTCTAAAATATATAAAAATGAGTGAAATTTCTGTCAAAAGGAGAAATAAGGAGTTGATTTCAAATGTTATGTTTGTGCAAATATACCTCACCCAATTTTTTTCCCGTAACGGTATATTTGTATATTCAACCAATTAATCAATATCTATGAAGAGCCAAGTAAGTAGTAAGACCTATGGGGAAAAGGGCTTTATTTCTGCTCTTAAAAAGCTTACAATATTTTTGGGGAAATAAACAATTAAGAAAAAACAACTAATACATAGTGATAAAAATAAGTTTCAAGTGAGTTGGAGTTAAGTTTGTGAAAATTTTGGTTACAAACTATAGGTATTTCCTTAGGGTATAGTATCATTTAAATTTTTATTATAAAACCCATTTAGACTTTTGGTTTTTGGTGATTACACTGGCTAGACTGTTTATATATATAAATAGGAAAATTTTTAGAACTTTCAAGAAAACCTACCAATTCTACCCTGCTGGGAGTTGAATACAAGAGACTCTATGTGAGCAAGGCCCATTTAGGAGCACTGATTCTTCACCAGGTCTGACTTCAATTCCCAGGAAGCTGTCGGGTAGTTTGTTAATGCATACATTTTGTAAATAGAATTTTCAAAGAATGTTCTTGGTTGGGCCTCCTGTTGTTTTCTATTGGTTCGAAAGGGGGCATTCACAGCTGCAGAAAGTAGCCTGTAATTATCAAATTGGCTTTTCTCTACAGGTAAGGTAATACTAACACATGCAATTTCTGGCATTTTCACAGGAACAACAAGCCAATCATTGGCATTTTCACATTAGGTGTGAAAGTTTCCTCTCTGGGTCTAATATCAAACCACTGAACCTGAACCAGGTCAAGGGCATCAAAATTAAACTGCCAATGGGTAGGTTTGCTCTTCCCTGCCCACTGGTTTTCACTTTTCAAATATCCCTCTATCAAAAGTATCAAAGGAACTGGAATGCTGCCAAATCCAGATATACTAAGGAAGATACACTTGACTAAATCCAAACAGGAAATAGAGGATTCTGTAGGATCTTACAATAAAATTATATCTAAATAACACCACTTAAGACCATCATGATTAACATTATGACAGTGAATATGAAATGACTAGAGTAACTGAGCATCGATTTCTAGATACAACTCAGTATTTGAAAGCCATTATATTGACATATTTTTTTAAAAGTTAGCATAAGGAAAAACAGTACAAATGACTGATCTCATACTTCGTACTGTCACAAAGTAATGACACAGTATTGGGGCTCAAATTGAGTCTTAATCACAACATACAAACCACCACTATGGAAATAAATATGAAAGCTGATCAAAATCTATTAAATGACAACACGGCAAAGTAGATGTTTATGTTTTAGTTACAATTACTAGAGTGTGTCAAATGGGTGGTTCTTATAGCTTATGAAGATTGGTTCCTTATAGAAATGAGACGGCTCGAACCGTTTGATAAGAAGGCTATTTCTGCTGGACACACATCATTAACTTGATTTTATCTCTTCTGTAAGATATTTATTAAGCTATAACTAAATATATTTATTAAGCTTCAAGTAAAGCATGCATTTTAGTAATTTTCAAAATGGAAAGTGGAAAAAGAAAAGCTGGCATTTATCTTGTAAGATGTTAATATCTTGAGCTAGGGCCCATATTTAAACATTAGTTAATTCTAGCCTAAAACCCAATAATGATTATGCTTTGCCATCAGTTATGGTACAGTAGGTCTTTGTTCTTTACAAATTTAATATTTACTATTTCAAGGATATGCTACTGGTGGTGATTATTCATGACACAGATTATTCTATTATTTTTTTCAACTGTAAATTTGAATCATGTGTGCTAGAAAGCTGACCATTTAAGGAAGCCTCTTAGGTAGGACATGCACTTACTCCCCACACATTTACATCTAGCATTGTACACGCAATAATTCTATTGTAATGATAAAAAGAACTTTCTTAGGTTAAATAGGCATTGGGTTACCTTTTGTTTGATATCTATATGAAATACATGACTTTCATCCCAAATATGACTAAAAGGAAACCATTTGCCTATACTAATATGTCTGTTGTCATAAATTTAAGGATTGGATAGAATATCCAGAAGCTATGCAGACATATATCATGAGTCTACTGTATATTCTAAATAGAACAGAATAGATGTTTGACATTTGTTAATATTACACATGATCTTTGAAAGCGGCTAAATTTATGCATGGCACTGGAATATATGATTTCTAACATTACAAAGAAATCCACCCCACCCTTGTAAGAGCAGTAAATCACATATGTGAAAAACAGTGGAGAATTGGTTGAGATGCAAATATTGAGGGATTCAGCTAGGTTCACACACTAGCTAAGAGTGGGCTAGGTTCAATATACAAGTCAGACAATTTTAACACTAAGATTCCAATTGAAAATTATTGAATGTGTGTTGCAATGAACTGCTTACAGTTGGTATTGTACACTCTAAGGCTATGAATGTCAAAAAACTATTTTAGTAAGAGATAATATTGAACATATGCTATTTAAACCCCAGGACAGGTTCTGAATCAACTTAGGATATATAAATCCACAAGAGAACATCACTTCTACCCTAACAACAACAATAACAAAAAGTAAAATAAAAACTACAGAATCATAACATTCCAAGCCCATAAGAATAAAGTAGGAGAAAGTAAAAGAAAACAACCGAAACATTAATGTGTTCTTAAAGATCAAGAGATGACCAGGGTGAAAGTTTAGAATACCTGGGACAAGGTGACTCTGTAATCACCCTTTGGTTTTTCACTATAAGCCTCCATCACGTGCTCATGGAGGCAGAGCAGGAGGCCAACACAGCTCCCGTCACGGTGCACAGGCATGAATTCATACTTGCTCCTCTTACTTTTTCTTATGTGAAGCAAAAGCTGTAAGCCAACGGCTAAGGGACAGGATAACTAGCTTCTACTTCCAGCAAAGGTAAATGGGAGAAGCAAAAACTGTCTGACCCTGGCAAAGGGTCAGGAAACCTCCCCTTCACCTACCACAAGCCTTGCCTCAAAGAACAAGCTCCAGGACTCTCCTGGACCAAAGGGACAAAAATCCTCTGCCACCAGTCCCAGGCCAGGGCACACTTTTTCTGATGGAGGTACAGAAGCAAATTTGTTTGCCCAGTGAAAAAGCTCAGCTTCTATTGCTGGAGGGGCAGGAAAATCTATCCAAACCAAGAATCTCACAGATACAAGACAGAGTGTGACTGTCATGGGGGAGAACAAGGATGCTGAGAAAGACTCATTAATATGAGTTGAGAGGACTCACCTAAAGCTGAGGCTGGATCATAAAATCTTAGAGATATCCCTTGTTTTTACCATATGCCTCATACCTAGTAACAAGCAAGAGCAAAATACCACTGGAGGAGGGAAATAACATGGAAAAGATTCCCTCTACAGTGCAGTTGCGCAGTCTGCTGAAAGCTTAGCATGGAACAGGAATGCAAAGAAAATCACCCCAACATCCTAAAGCTCCACACTCAATAAAAGGTAGCAGCAGCCCACTGCTGGGGAATTTGTAATCTGTGATGCACTAAAGGTATAGTAAAATCAAACTCAGATCAACACCTGTCTAGTTTGACTCAACTCTCCATTTATAGTAGCCTGACAAAAGAAGCGGCATGCACCTTTCTAGCCAGAGATACTATTTGCCTCAGTCTCTACTGTTCTTTTATACATAATTCTAGAATTCAGTAAAAAATGATCACAAACACACATACACAAATATAGCAGGGGAATAAAATGAATATTTGTCAAGTGGTAAAGCAGACAACAGAACCAGACACTGAGATGACTTAGATACTGGAACTATCAAAAACTTTGACTGCCAATAATAAAGTACATAGTGGAAAAGGATAACGTGCAAGAATAGTCATCACAGAATTTCAGCAGAAAGATGGAAACTATAGAAGGTAGTAAAATTAAGATGAATAATTCTTTATCACTACATAGGACACACCAGAAGACAGAACTGGTGAACTTAAAAAAGGGTCAATAGAAAATTTCCAAATTGAAATAAATAGAAGAAATAATGAGTGGAAACAAAGCCAAAATAGAAGTGTATATCCAAGAGCTGTGGGGCAATATCAAAGGTTCTAAACCCTGGGCAGAGATTGCTAGTTTTCTTTGAGTATCTCTTCTTCCCTTCTGACATGAGTGTGGAAATTATAGTGAGACATATGGATACATGGATAGAGACTGTATTACCAGCCTACTTTGAATCTAGGAGTAGTCATGCAGCCAAATGAGGGTCAGTGGGATTTGAGAAGATATATCTTTGATTTTTAGGTCATGCCCTAAAGAAAGAAGAAAGCTCTTCTCTTTGCTTTACCTTATTTACTGGCTGAATGGAGGCATCACACTAAGGATCATAAAAGAAACAATTTATAAAAACCTGGGTCCTTGGCACCAGCAACTTATCATCTCAGCTCTGGACTAATTATACTCAGCCTATTACCTGAGAGATTTAAAAAACATGTATTTTTCAAGACATTGTTATTTGTGGTGGTGTTATTGTGGCCAATCACATGTATTCTAATGAATATAAGCACCCAGCTAGTAAAAATTTAGAGTGAAATTTAAATTACTTTATAGTTTCTGGATATAAAACTAACACAATTAGTGTCACCTCTCACAGGTAATCATCAGAAAATACTGAAAGAATGGCAGGACATGTTATTAATCATGAGAAAAATCTTTTCAAATTTAGACAAATACAGGCTAACTAGATAATATAAAATATTTAACAGCAAAATTTTTATTTCTAAACACCATTCAGAGAAAGATCAGAAACTAATTACATAGCAGAAATACATACTGGCTCCTCAGAATGCATAATTAAGTTAGGGGAAAGGTCACTTTTCAGAATTTTATAATTCTAAAGCCAAAATTTGAATACTATGATAAATGTCATGATTAGATACAGAAGAATGATGCATCTATAAAACACAGGACACAAACAGCTAGAGAAATGACTAACATATCTAAATATGTAGTTTGGCAGCAAATTCCATTAAACAGTTAGTTCTCTGAAGTAATGAATAACTCTAAAGTAATTTCAGTCTGGGCAAATAAATACTGTCTAAAATTATGTAAAGCCACTGTGAAATACAAATCTATTAAATGTTCCAAATACCATCCCTTGTAATATTCTTAAGTTTATTCTCAATATAAACTATTATATCAAACTGCCATTAAAACCAGTAATCTAATTTATAATTTAATCCTATTTTCTTCATTCAGTTGTCCACTCACTGAAAAACATAATTATTGACTATTTATGATATGCAAAACTCTATATTGTTCAAGACACAACATATTGTATTTCAAAATGTTTCAGATGATTGTGTTGATTTAAATATGAATAAGGAATATATTAAAGTTGGTATATAACAGAAATAAAAAATAAAAGCTTTTTCTTTTTTTTTAAGAAATCAGTAACATTTCATCTCTGACTAGATTCCATGAGCAAAGGTCACTGGGCAAAACTGCATTTTTATAGAACCTAAGAATTGAAAAGAACGTTGGAATGGAAAGGTCGAACCATGAAACCCTAGAATGTGATAGTAGTTTTGTAAGAGAAACAAATATGTTGTGAGACATAGAAAGAGCACTTATTTGGGTGCTGGAAAACCTGAGTTCTACTTCTTGGTTTTGCACTAATTCTTTATGATCTTGGAAAAACCACTGTGCCTTAGATTTCTCATTTACAAGAGGAAGGTAAATTCTAATGATTTCTGAGTTGTCTTCTACTTCTTTCATAACATAAAGTTATGTTATCTGTACATATGCATCACACACATGGTTACATCCCTGCTCTAAACCTTTATTCTGAGGGTCCTCATCCACCCTATATTTTCACCAGATACATTGTGACTATCAGTCAACTGCTCTTTGAGTTTTTATGCCATTGGAGGTGTTGAAAATGGGCTCCTCTTGAACACAAATAATGAGGATCCAAGAGGCAGCCGGCCAAGGTTAAGAGCAACCTAAAAACACTATGCAGAGTAAACCTAGTGGGACTACAGTCTGCACATTTGCCACGCTCTAATAAACTGGCCTAACCAGACTCAGATCCCATGAGTCGTTACTCACACAGATGCTCTAGTTAACTTTAAAGAGCTATGGTTATAGAAAGTCACAATCACAATGTCCATTGATTGAATTATGAATATCTTAACTTTTTCCTGGTGCATTCTCAGAATATTTACGGATGCCACCCCAGGGACACTCAAGTTAGTAAACTGAGGAGGCAAATAATATGAAGTGGGATTAATGGCCCGTGCTGTTCTTTTAGACACAAAGGATTTTGTTTCAAGATTCTTAAATCTTTTACATACAAAGGCACACTCCTCAGGCGGAAGGGAGTTAGCATATTTTACTACTCCACTTTCAGACACAGAGCAACACAGGTGCAGAGGGATTTGGCAACCTGTCAAAAACAGGCCAGCATCAGAGTTAGGAATAAAAACAATCCAAATCCTATTATAGAGATGTTGTACTATTCCAAAATAAAGTTGCACAAAGAAATGTCAATCTGACTTTAAAATCCCAGTGTGAAGACATTTATTTTTGAGAAACTTAAAACCTGGAAAATGTTGAAAAATTCTTCTGTGAAACGCACATTCCTTGGAAATATAAGAACAATATGGACGACTTGAATATTTCAAAAGAGGTATTAATCTCTTTATTTATTCTACATGTGAATTTACATCCCACTTCATTCCATAAAGGATTTGAAGTATCATACAGAACTAAAATCGTATAATAAAAAGGGATGGGAGGAGAGGAAGTCACAAATAAATAACACTAAAACATAAATGGTAGTCAAATAATAAAATAAAATAGAAGAAAGTTAGTACATGGTAATAGATGTTACAATGTCCCTTTTGTGTTGAAAAAGCAAAAAGGAAATCATGACAATTACAAAATTACTTCTCCCACAATATAAACATATAATATTTGTTTAAAAGAAGTGTGAGTTTACCTAACATTGCGAGTTGAAAATTTTTTCCCTGGTTTCACATACAGCCTATTCATTGATTGATGAAGTAGAAGAAATTATTAGACAAAACACAATATCTAGTACCTTATGATGGGCCATAACATCAGAACTCACTTTAGAAAATTATTACAAGCCCTGCAATGGGACAGTGTAAAGGCTGTGATGGGAAGTGTTAGTGGTACATAAATGATGTCCTCAGAATACATAGCTCTAAAGCTCTATGATGGTTTTAGTTTCACACAAAAATTAATTTTTCTATTTATCTAGGAGTTCTTATTTCGAGGCCCCAAGACAGCCTTCAGAGGGGGGTATAGGAATTCTAAAACTGAATGCACATTTGCTGTGTTTGCACATTCCTTTGGAAGGAGAATTCATAACTTCCATTATATTTTCAAGGATCCTCGGCCCCAAAAGGTCAGTTGCCACTGAAGTCGAAAAGAAAGTTGGTGAACTATTTATCTTGCAGTTAAAATTTCATTTGGATTATTTTTAAACTTATTTTTAATTTTTATTTATTCTTATTATGTAAGTTTCAGGTGTACAGCATTATAATTTGACATTCATGTATACTACATAGTGATCAGCACAAGTGTGCAAGCCTTCTTGAGGTCTAAGCTTGAAATGGGTGCAATGCCACTCACACACGTTTAATGGGGCAAACCAAATCACAAGCCTGAACCAAATTCAAAGAGTAAAGAAATAAATCACACCTCTTAATGAGAGGAGCTTCAAAGTCACCTTGCAAAAGGAATGGGAACACAGAGAAGTGTGGGAATCTCTCACCCTTTTTGTAATGCACTGCATTATTAAGTAAAAAATTTTAAACTCTCCACAATGTTCATGGGAAAATTTGAATAAACCCCCTAAGAAAAATCTAAATTAAAGTGGTATGATGACACATTTAATATAAGTTAGATGTAAAATGTTCTCCTATGTGAATAAATAAAATAAGTAGAATTAATCTGCTATTTAGGGTTAGCAAAAATGTTTTGGTGATAGTATAAGGAATACCTATCGTCTTGGGGAGATGAATGTAGTTTCTGGTACCAGGACAAAACATCTGTTCACCCTGTGACCACAGCATATAAAAGGATATTTATTGAGTTTTGCTATTGGAGAGCAGAATCCATATAGCTAATCCTATAGGGCCTCTGGGGAGCTAATATCATGTAGACATTAAGAGTGAAGACTGAAATCAGACTGTTTAAACTCAAATCACGTTACCTCTTTTTTTTTTTTTTTTTAATGTAGGCAAATATCTGTGTGTTCTTTGGTTAGGAAAGGATTTCTTTTGTTTAAATTAGTTAATTAATTTATTTATTTTTGGCTGTGTTGGGTCTTCATTTCTGTGTGAGGGCTTTCTCTAGTTGTGGCAATCGGGGGCCACTCTTCATCGCGGTGTGCAGGCCTCTCACTATCGCGGCCTCTCTTGTTGCGGAGCACAGGCTCCAGACGCGCAGGCTCAGTAGTTGTGGCTCATGGGCCTAGTTGCTCTGTGGCATGTGGGATCTTCCCAGACCAGGGCTCAAACCCGTGTCCCCTGCATTGGCAGACAGATTCTCAACCACTGCGCCACCAGGGAAGCCCCCCTGTATGTGCCATCTTTGCAATAATTCTGTAAATCTAAAATATTCTAAAATAAAATGCTTACATTAAAAAGATAGCTATAGCATTGACCAACTTAGATCAACCTTACTTAAACTTGCTTGCTTCTCAGGTGGAATATTAGACTGCTGGGCCTATTTTATGCAAATTGTCCTTTAGAAAAGTCAGATAAAGTGTATTATGAAGCTATGCAATTGATATCAAACTTATATTGTGTTATTTCTTCCAGTGTGCTTAGAATAGAGTAAGCAAGGGAGAGAGCAGTAGGAGTTGAGGACCAAGGGAAATAAAACTCAGCGCAAGATGGTGTAAGGCCTTATGGAGTTGCATTAATTTTTTGGAAATGTATTTATTATGAAATACAGAGCCATTAGAAGAGGAGTGACTTAAGAATTCTCATTTGACTTAAATGAAAAAAATGGATACTCCAGATTCTCTATTAAGAATATATAAAAGAGGCCAAGGACAGACGTAAAAAGGCCATTTACAAAAATAAAGACATTTTAATGACTTGACCACTAAAAGTGGATAAAGGTAGTCAGATTCGGGTTATATTTTCAAGATAGAGCCAATAGGATTAACAACTAGAAAGACTGAATTGGCATTAACTAACTTGATGGACACTGTAAGTTCACACAATGGAATACAATACAGCCATAAAAAGAAATAAAGTACTGATACAACATGGATGAACCTTGAAAACATTCTGCTAAATGAAAGAAGCCAGAAATAGAAGGCCACATACTATGTAATCACATTTATGTGAAATGTCCAGAATAGGCAAATCCACAGACACAAGTAGATTAGTGTTGCCAGGGGTCAAAAGTTTAGTTTTGGATATAAGCTTGATATGTGGATTATAAATAAGGGAGTTGAGGATGTAAACTGAGATGTCAAGAAGGTAATCAAATATGATTCTTAAAGTTGGGGTTTGGCCTGAACCGGAGATACAAATTTAGGCGTGATCCGTGTACACATGGTATTTAAAATCTTGACACTAGATGAAATCAACAATGGAGTAAATGGAAACAGAAAAGAAGTGGTCCAATGACTGAGCTCTTGGACATGTTAAAAGGTCAGGAAGAAGAAGCAGAACCAGCAAAAGAGAATAAGAAAAAGTACTAGTGAAGTGTCCTAGACACCAAGGGGAGATAGAATGATCAACCAGGTCAAATACTGCCGATGCTTCACGTAAGATGAGATCTGAGAATTCAGAATTAGATATCAGGACTTGAGTGAACATGATTAGAATAGTTTCAGTGAAGATGTGAGAAAACATTCGAGTTACAGTGGTTCAGGAAACAATGCTAGAAGAGGAATTAGAGAAGATTTCTGGGACACTCTTTAAAGGAATTTGTATCTTAAAAGAAAAAGAAATATGGAGGAAAAACATTCAAGAAAGATTTGTATTTTATTTTGCTAACGTTGCTGTAGACTGCAGAACTACTCAGCATTTGTATAGTGATGGAAGACATCCAATAGAAAGGAAAAAAAAAAAGAAAGTTGCAGGATAGAAAAAACAAAAATACTAGAGCAATATCTTAGGTTACACTGGAGAGGATGCAGCACCGCCATGAACAAGTGAGGAGCTGACCTTAGGGAGGAACACTCACCCACAGTGATGGGAGGGAGGGCAGAGTCGGTGGGCATAGGTGGGTAAATGTGGTGAGAGTGGATGAAAGTTATCTTCTGTCTCTATTTTTCCCATAACATAGAGACCAATTTCATCAGCTGAAAGTGAGGATGATGGAGTGGTTTAAGAGGTCTGTGCAAGAGAAGAAAGTTAGAAATCACCTTATTTAAGAGTGGGAGATTGGGCTTCCCTGGTGGCACAGTGGTTAAGAATCCACCTGCCAATGCAAGGGACACGGGTTCAAGCCCTGGGCTGGGAAGATCCCACATGCCGCGGAGCAACTAAGCCCGTGCACCACAACTACTGAACCTGTGCTCTAGAGCCCGCGAGCCACAACTACTGAAGCCCACATGCCACAACTACTGAAGCCCGTGTGCCTAGAGCCCGGGCTCTGCAACAAGAGAAGCCACCGCAATGAGAAGCCTGTGCGCACACCACAACGAAGAGTAACCCCCGCTTGCTGCAACTAGAGAAAGCCTGCACACAGCAACGAAGACCCAATGCAGCCATAAATAAATTAATTAATTAAGTAAGTAAGTAATTTTTAACAAAACAGTGGGAGACTAATTGCACTAGGGAAATATAGCATAATAGCTAGACCTCACACTGTGAAGCTAAAATGAAACCAATCAGCATGTATTTGTGCATATGTCTTGTTTTTTTTTGTTTTTTGGCTTTTTTTGCAGCCTTGTTCAACTGCAGGGGTGCATGCACAGGAGAGGAGAAGATTTTATATTAACTGAAGTTGGTGGTTAGTGAAAAAAAGAGCATGAAGTAAGGCTGTTGAGGCTGCTGGCAAGGAAGGAATTGTAATAATTGTAAGTCATGGAGTTTATGCTGAGTAAATGAGAAAAAGAGGAGTACCTACATTTGGGGCTATGAGACGTAATGAACTGGAAAGACAGAACATGGTGGTCAGTGAATGGGATACTTGGTAATGGGATTATAGAAGGGCTTCAGTTACCATTAATGGAAACATTTAGAAAGTGGCATGAAAGTGAGTTGCTGAGCAAGGGGGGGATGGCAAGATCATAGAAGCAGAGAAGATCAAGGAACAGGTAGGTGGCTAGGGTGTGGGAAGGACCATCTACATTGATTTTGATACTTTCAAGAATGATGACCTAGGTAGTGTTAGCAAGAGTCGTACTCAGTCATGAGCCAAAGTCTTTAAGAAATGAAAAAAAGTGACTAAAAATGGGGAGCAAGACAGGTAAGGGTAAGTAGACGATTTGTAACAAGGCAGGACAGTAGTAAAGTTTGATGACATGAGCTTCATGCAAATGACTTTTAGAGAGAAAGGAGGGAGAATCCTTGGACATTACAGAGGAACAAGGAAAAAAAACCTCCCCACTTCCAAGCCCAGAGGTACAAGGCAGCTAGAGAAAAACATCCACCAGAGTGATGCAGGAAAGCAGTGTCCTCAGAGGAGAGACTAAGGAGGTTTCAAGGGAGCACAGCAAGAAAGCAAAGGACATTTCCCAGACAAGAGAGATATAGAGACTAACTTCCACAGGCAGAGTAAGAGTGTTTCAAGAAATTACACAGCAGGGATTAGAGTCTGTTGGATGAGGGATAATACTGTGACCTACACAAGTAAGAATAATGAGCATGGACAGGACATGGAAGCAACCTAAGTGTCCATCGACAGATGCATGGATAAAGAAGATGTGGCACATATATACAATGGAATATTACTCAGCCATAAAAAGAAACAAAACTGAGTTATTTGTAGTGAGGTGCATGGACCTAGAGTCTATATACAGAGTGAAGTAAGTCAGAAAGAGAAAAACAAATACCATAGGCTAACACATACATATGGAATCTTAAAAAAATGGTTATGATGAACCTAGGGGCAGGACAGGAATAAAGACGCAGACGTAGAGAATGAACTAGGGGACACGGGGAAGGGGAAGGGGAAGATGGGACGAAGTGAGAGTGGCATGGACATATATACACTACCAAATGTAAAATGGATAGCTAGTGGGAAGCAGCCGCATAGCACAGGGAGATCAGCTCCGTGCTTTGTGACCACCTAGAGGGGTGGGATAGGGAGGGTGGGAGGGAGATGCAAGAGGGAGGGGATATAGGGATATATGTATATGTATAGCTGATTCACTTTGTTATACGGCAGAAACTAACACAACACTGTAAAGCAATTATACTCCAATAAAGATTTTAAAAAAAGGAAAAAATTAAAAAAAATAAACTTGTCACTGACCTAAAAAAATAATAATAATGGGCATGGTAAGACTGGTCCTGAAAATTCTAAGGCAGAGAGTGAAACCAAGCCGGACCCTGTGGGGCTCCTGGGCACAAAAGCCTTTTTATGCCCCCCATCTCTTGATTACAGGAAATAGGCCTCATTCAGCCTCAGTGACCTCCCCTGAGTTCTAACAGGCAGGTTCAAATAGTTGCTAATTAGGGAAGAGGGGATGCGAGACAAGGGAGGAATAGTCAAGAAACAGCCTTGGGGCAGGATCCTGGTTCCCCCTCAAGGGATACACATAACATATCCTTGAGCTCTTTTGCAGATACTGAAACCCTCACCAGGTGGGAGAAGCTAACTGTATGCTCCCCACAGGCACGTAGACCCCAGACCAGTTGGAACAGAAGGTCGATGATGCTGACTCCCACTTACCTCCCCACCAACCAATCAGAAGATTATCCGCGAGCTGATCACGTCCTCTTTGAACCATTACTATAAAACTCCTCACAACGCCTGCCAGGTCGGGACACACAGTTGTAAGGGCATTAGCCCGCTGTGGCCCCCTTTGCCTGGCAAAACAGTAAAGCTGTTCTTCTCTACTTCACCCAAAACTCTGTCTCCGAGATTTAATTCAGTGTTGGGGTACAGGTGCCAGATTCGGCTTCAAGAGTAGACCTGAGCCGTGAGGGTGCAAGCACTGGGGAGTCGCGGTCTCACCTGTGTTTTGGAACTCGTGTTTTATTGTTTTCTTCAAACTGACCTTCTAATCATCCGTACAATATAAAGAATATTATTGGGGTCTGGGCTCAACAGAATTTAGCCAAAATTGTTCTAGGATTAAAAATCTGGAAATTTAAACCGCCTGTTAATGAGGATCCAGGTTTCTGTGATCTCATTCAGCAGAGTCCTATCACAGCCTATTACATTCTAGAATCTGCATGAAAAAATAAATTGTATTTTTAGTGCTATCATCTCTCCATTAAAAAAGGTTGAGCTCAAAAAGAGGAAAAATATTTATTTTCAGATCAGACACCCGCTGCTTCCAATTTAGATTTTAGGTAAACTATCGGAAGGGAAAACAGCAGCGTGAAATGCACTGCATCCCATCCTCCCTCATTAATAGCAGTCAGTTCAGAGCAAGCTTATTCGGGGTCTCCTTTTCCTCATTGAGCTGACCAGGGGAGACCTTAAAGGCAAAATGTGTGAGCCCTGTTAAAGAAAACCTCTAACAACAGATAAGCACTGAAGTCTTTGAAGAAACAGTGAACACCCTCTGGGGAGAAAATTAGACTTGTGAACTTAAAAAATGGCACACAAACATTTTAACACAGAACCGAAGAGAGAGGTCAACAGGGATGTCTCCACAACTGAAGATTGCCTGTTGAGGAAGAAATTAGTTTTGAACATCAAACATAAATGAACAAAGGGAGCAGAAAACAACATTAAATGACAGTTCTTTCCTCAAGAAAAAATCCCCTCAATGCTCCCCACACACAAACACACTAATCAAGCTTTATTACTGAAACAGAAAATCTCTTTCCAAACAAGAAAACTCTAACTCAAGGAAACCAGTCTTAAAAAGAGTTGTCTTTATAAGCACCTTTTTTTCTTGCTACTTCAGTAAAGTAACTGATTTTGACTGCCCTCCTGTTCTTAAAATGATTAGCTTTATTTTTATATTTATCTGCAATTTATCTTATACTATTAATTTATCATTCATTCTATTTTTAGCTTTAAATATAAATGTAAAAGTCTTCAGACTAAGCACAATTTATGCCATTTATTTTGGGTCTTCTTCAGCCACAGACCTCCAAGGGATGTATGTAGAGGGGATATTCAGATCAACTGCTCCCTTTTTATTACTTAAGCTTTCTCCAAACCCCATGCAAGTTTCTTCTGTGTTGGTTGCTCTGTAAATCAGGAAAATCATCTTTGTCTAGATTGTAGTGATGGTCTCCAGATGTTCTTGCTTAAGGACCCCTTTAAAGAAGTTTGAAAAACACGTAACGTCTCTCCTTCCCACATTTTTAAGGTGACATCTAGTTTGTCTCCTTTCTAGTGTACTTTAAATACTGACATTTTATATTTATAAAATGCTTTGTATGAAACTGTTAATATAACTCTTTTAAACATATCAAATAAAATATGTGATAATATAATCATTCATTAAAAAAATACATGAACAATCTCCCCTTTAAAAGAAATGTTTCATTCCTCTTTTTCTTTTCAAAACTATACTATTATTTTACTTAGGAAATTTTGTCCAGATACATATGTATAACAGATTCAGATAATATGAATATATATATAAATTCTTCCCTTAAATAATTTTGCCCAAATATCTATATCTATATATAGATATCTATGTATATATATAAATAGCTAGCTGTTCCTTTAATGAGATGGATAAGGGCAATTTTATTGTGTTTTTATTAAAGGAGGCTTCTCTGGCATCAGCATTTTAATTTTTTCTTTGTTTAGCATTCACAAACTTTCAGGTAGGGAGAAAGGTATACCATTCTTTTATAACATGGAAGAAAGGGGAGGTAGACAACATGATGCCTCCACCCAGGAGTCATCTCCATCCACCCAGGAGGCATCTCCATCCACCCAGGAGGCATCTCCATCCACCCAGGAGGCATCCACCCTCCACCCAGTACTTTATCAGGTAGCTGGGTTTTAAGAAAGAACACATGGGCATTGAGGATTTGGAAACTGACATGCTTGAATCCATCTGTGCAGAGCCTCCTCCTGGAAAGTTTTCTTGTGCCACCAAGCATGTGCTTACTCCACCATAATATTAGCAAAAGCCATAAGTGACTGCCTTTCTACATGACCTTCTGTGTGGAACCCATCCTGGTCTTTCCTGGCTTCTTGAGGGCAAACTTGGGACCTTAGGAGAGGATTGCCCATAAGGTGGGGGAGGTCTGTTCACATGAGCATGGCCGTGGGGCACACGTAGCTCTATCAGTCATGTGCTGCTTCCAGTGAGAGCGAGGCAAAACCAGCACTGTGGAGTAAGTCATAGGAGAAGAGGGTGGAAACAAGGCCCATCAAGAGGGCAGAGAATAAGGGCTTTACTATTTGCTCCTGCCATGCCCAATTCCTGGGACGGGCTTCTTTGCCCTTGTCCCCTTCCCTGGGAGAATGAGTGACAGAACAAGTGAAGGAAACCTTAAGTTGTCTTAAAGTCTGGAGTCTGCCATCAGTAAATTAGCATACTGCTGGACCAAACCAGTCCTGGGTTGTATTGCTACCAGCAAAAAGCTCTGTCATCTAGGTCAAGTTTTTGATCCTCTCCATCAGAATGATGTGCATAGTGATAGTACTTATCTCAGTATTTCTTGGTGAGGCTTAAATAATTAGAATTCAGGGAAGGAGCTTCAAGATGGCAGAAGAGTAACACTTGGAGATGATCTTCCTCCCCACAAATACATCAGAAATACATCTACATGTGGAACAACTCCTACAGAACACCTACTGAATGCTGGCAGAAGACCTCAGACCTCCCAAAAGGCAAGAAACTCCCCACATATCTGGGTAGGGCAAAAGGAAAAAGAAAAAACAGAGACAAAAGAATAGGGCCGGGACCCACGCCAGTGGGAGGGAGCTGTGAAGGAGGAAATGTTTCCACACACTAGGAAGGCCCTTCGTGGTTAGAGACTGCGGGTGGCGGAGGGGGGAAGCTTCAGAGCCACGGAGGAGAGCGCAGCCACAGGGGTGCAGAGGGCAAAGCAGAGAGATTCCCGCACAGAGGCTCGGCGCCGAGCAGCACTCACCAGCCCGAGAGGCTTGTCTGCTCACCCGCCGGGGCGGGCGGGGCTGGGAGCTGAGGCTCCGGCTTCGGAGGGCGGATCCCAGGGAGAGGACTGGGGTTGGCGGCGTGAACACAGCCTGAAGGGGTTAGCGCGCCACGGCTAGCCAGGAGGGAGTCCGGGAAAAAGTCTGGAGCTGCCGAAGAGGCGAGAGACTTTTTCTTGCCTCTTTGTTTCCTGGTGCGCGAGGAGAGGGGATTCAGAGCTCCGCTTAAAGGAGCTCCAGAGCCGGTGCGAGCCACGGATATCAGTGCCGACCCCAGAGACGGGCATGAGACGCTAAGGCTGCTGCTGCCGCCACCAAGAAGCCTGTGTGCGAGCACAGGTCACTCTCCACACCTCCCCTCCTGGGAGCCTGTGCAGCCCGCCACTGCCAGGGTCCCGTGATCCAGGGACAACTTCCCTGGGAGAACGCACGGCACGCCTCAGGCTGCTGCAACGTCACGCCGGCCTCTGCTGCCACAGGCTCGCCCCGCATTCGTACCCCTCCCTCCCGCCGGCCTGAGTGAGCCAGAGCCCCCGAAGCAGCTGCTCCTTTAACCCCATCCTGTCTGAGCGAAAAACAGACACCCTCAGGCGACCTACACGCAGAGGTGGGTCCAAATCCAAAGCTGAACCCCGGGAGCTGTAGGAACAAAGAAGAGAAAGGGAAATCTCTCCCAGCAGCCTCAGGAGCAGCGGATTAAAGCTCCACAAACAACTTGATGTGCCTGCATCTGTGGAATACCTGAACAGACAACGAATCATCCCAAATTGAGGAGGTGGACTTTGGGAGCAACGATACATATATATATTTTTCCCTTTTTCTCTTTTTGTGAGTGTGTATGTGTATGCTCCTGTGTGGGATTTTGTCTGTATAGCTTTGCTTTTATCATTTCTCCTAGGGTTCTGTCTGTCCGTTTTTGTTTTTGTTTTTGCTTTTGTTTTTCTTTAGTATAGTTTTTAGCACTTGTTATCATTGGTGGATTTGTTTTCTGTTTTGCTTGCTCTCTTTTTTCATTCTTTCTTTTTTTATTACATAAAAAAAATGTTTTTTAATAATTATTTTTTACTTTTTATTTTAATAACTTTATTTTACTTTATTTTATTTTATCTTCTTCTTTCTTTCTTTCTTTCTTTCTTTTTTTTCTCCCTTTTATTCTGAGCCGTGTGGATGACAGGCTCTTGGTGCTCCAGCCAGGCATCGGGGCTGTGCCTCTGAGGTGGGAAAGCCAACTTCAGGACACTGGTCCACAAGAGACATCCCAGCTCCATGTAATAACAAACGGCAAAAATCTCCCAGAGATCTCCATCTCAACGCCAAGACCCAGCTCCACTCAACAACCAGCAAGCTACAGTGCTGGACACCCTACGCCAAACAACTAGCAAGACAGGAACACAAACCCACCCATTAACAGAGAGGCTGCCTAAAATCATAACAAGTTCACAGACACCCCAAAACAAACCACTGGACGTGGTCCTGCCCACCAGAAAGACAAGATCCAGCCTCATCCACCAGAACACAGGCACCAGTCCCCTCCACCAGGAAGCACACACAACCCACTGAACCAACATTAGCCACTGGGGACAGATACCAAAAACAATGGGGACTACGAACCTGCAGCCTGCGAAAAGGAGACGCCAAACACAGTAAGTTAAGCAAAATGAGAAGACACAAACACACAGCAGATGAAGGAGCAAGGTAAAAACTCACCAGACCAAACAAGTGAAGAGGAAATAGGCAGTCTACCTGAAAAGAGTTCAAAATAATGATAGTAAAGATGATCCAAAATCTTGGAAATAGAATGGAGAAAATACAAGAAACGTTTAACAAGGACCTAGAAGAACTAAAGAGCAAACAAACAGTGATGAACAACACAATAAATGAAATTAAAAATTCTCTAGAAGGATTCAATAGCAGAATAACTGAGGCAGAAGAAAGGATAAGTGACCTGGAAGATAAAATGGAAATAACTACCACAGAGCAGAATAAAGAAAAAAGAATGAAAAGAATTGAGGACAGTCTCAGAGACCTCTGGGACATCATTAAAAGCACCAACATTTGAATTATAGGGGTCCCAGAGGAAGAAGAGAGAAAGAAAGGGACTGAGAAAATATTTGAAGAAATCATAGTTGAAAACTTCCCTAATATGGGAAAGGAAATAGTTAATCAAGTCCAGGAAGCAGAGAGTCCCAAACAGGATAAATCCAAGGAGAAACATGCCAAGACACATATTAATCAAACTATCAAAAATTAAATACAAAGAAAAAATATTAAAAGCAGCAAGGGAAAACAACAAATAACACACAAGGTAATCCCCATAAGGTTAACAGCTGATCTTTCAGCAGAAACTCTGCAAGCTAGAAGGGAGTGGCAAGACATATTTAAAGTCATGAAGGAGAAAGAGCTACAACCAAGATTACTCTGCCCAGGAAGGATCTCATTCAGATTTGATGGAGAAATTAAAACCTTTACAGACAAGCAAAAGCTAAGAGAATTCAGCACCACCCAACCAGCTTTACAACAAATGCTAAACGAACTTCTCTAGGCAGGAAACACAAGACAAGGAAAAGACCTACAATAACAAACCCAAAACAGTTAAGAAAATGGTAATAGGAACATACATATTGATAATTACCTTAAATGTAAATGGATTAAATGCTCCAACCAAAAGACATAGACTGGCTGAACGGATACAAAAACAAGACTCGTATATATGCTGTCTGCAAGAGACCCACTTCAGACCTGGGGACACATACAGACTGAAAGTGAGGGGATGGAAAAAGATATTCCATGTAAATGGAAATCAAAAGAAAGCTGGAGTAGCTATACTCATATCAGATAAAATAGACTTTAAAATAAAGAATGTTACAAGAGACAAGGAAGGACACTACATAATGCTCAAGGGATCAATCCAAGAAGAAGATATAACAATTATAAATATATATGCACCCAACATAGGAGCACCTCAATACATAAGGCAGCTGCTAACAGCTATAAAACAGGAAATCGACAGTAACACAATAAGAGTGGGGGACTTTAACACCTCACTTAAACCAATGGACAGATCATCCAAAATGAAAATAAGTAAGGAAACACAAACTTTAAATGATACATTAAACAAGAGGGACTTAATTGATATTTATAGGACATTCCATCCAACTATAACAGAATACACTTTCTTCTCAAGTGCTCATGGAACAGTCTCCAGGACAGATCGTATCTTGGGTGACAAATCAAGCCTTGGTAAATTCAAGAAAACTGATATCATATCAAGTATCTTTTCCAACCACAATGCTATGAGACTAGATATCAATTACAGGAAAAAATCTGTAAAAAATACAAACATATGGAGGCTAAACAATACACTACTTAATAACCAAGAGATCACTGAAGAAATCAAAGAGGAAATCAAAAAATATCTAGAAACAAATGACAATGAAAACACGATGACCCAAAACCTATGGGATGCGGCAAAAGCAGTTCTAAGAGGGAAGTTTACAGCTACACAAGCCTACCTCAAGAAACAAGAAACATCTCAAATAAACAACTTAACTTTACACCTAAAGCAATTAGAGAAAGAAGAACAAAATACCCCAAAGGTAGCAGAAGGAAAGAAATCATAAAGATCAAATCAGAAATAAATAAAAAATAAATGAAGGAAACGATAGCAAAGATCAATAAAACTAAAATCTGGTTCTTTGAGAAGACAAACAAAATTGATAAACTATTAGCCAGATTCATCAAGAAAAAAAGGGAGAAGACTCAAATCAATAGGATTAGAAATGAAAAAGGAGAAGTGATAACTGACACTGCAGAAATACAAAGGATCATGAGAGATTACCACAAGCAACTCTATGCCAATAAAACGGACAACCTGGAAGAAATGGACAAATTCTTAGAAATGCACAACCTTCTGAGACTGAACCAGGAAGAAATAGAAAATATGAACAGACCAATCACAAGCACTGAAATTGAAACTGTGACTAAAAATCTTCCAACAAACAAAAGCCCAGGACCAGATGGCTTCACAGGTGAATTCTATCAAACATTTAGAGAAGAGCTGACACCTATCCTTCTCAAACTCTTCCAAAATATAGCAGAGGGAGGAACACTCCCAAACTCATTCTATGCGGCCACAATCACCCTGATACCAAAACCAGACAAAGATGTCACAAAGAAAGAAAACTATAGGCCAATATCACTGATGAACATAGATGCAAAAATCCTCAACAAAATACTAGCAAACAGAATCCAACAGCACATTAAAAGGATCATACACCATGATCAAGTGGGGTTTACCCCAGGAATGGAAGGATTCTTCATATATGCAAATCAATCAATGTGATACACCATATTAACAAATTGAAGGGGAAAAACCATATGATCATCTCAATAGATGCAGAAAAAGCTTTTGACAAAATTCAACACCCATTTATGATAAAAACCCTCCAGAAAGTAGGCATAGAGGGAATTTTCCTCAACATAATAAAGGCCATATATGACAAACCCACAGCCAACATCTTTCTCAGTGGTGAAAAACTGAAACCATTTCCACTAAGATCAGGAACAAGACAAGGTTGCCCACTCTCACCACTATTATTCAACATAGTTTTGGAAGTTTTAGCCACAGCAATCAGAGAAGAAAAAGAAATAAAAGGAATCCAAATCATAAAAGAAGTAAAGCTGTCACTGTTTGAAGATGACATGATACTATCCATAGAGAATCCTAAAGATGCTACCAGAAAACTCCTAGAGCTAATCAATGAATTTGGTAAAGTAGCAGGATACAAAATTAATGCACAGAAATCTCTTGCATTCCTATACACTAATGATGAAAAATCTGAAAGTGAAATTAAGAAAACACTCCCATTTACCACTGCAACACAAAGAATAAAATATCTAGGAATAAACCTACCTAAGGACACAAAAGACCTGTATGCAGAAAATTATAAGACACTGATGAAAGAAATTAAAGATGATACAAATAGATGGCGAGATATACCATGTTCTTGGATTGGAAGAATCAACATTGTGAAAATGACTCTATTACCCAAAGCAATCTACAGATTCAGTGCAATCATTATCAAACTACCACTGGCATTTTTCACAGAACTAGAACAAAAAATTTCACAATTTGTATGGAAACACAAAAGACCCTGACTAGCCAAAGCAATCTTTTTTTTTTTTTTTTTTAATTTATTTATTTATTTATTTATATTTATTTTTGTCTGTGTTGGGTCTTTGTTTCTGTGCGAGGGCTTTCTCTAGTTGCGGTAAGCGGGGGCCACTCTTCATCGCAGTGCGCGGGCCTCTCACTGTCGCGGTCTCTCTTGTTGCGGAGCACAGGCTTCCAGACGCGCAGGCTCAGTAGTTGTGGCTCACGGGCCCAGTTGCTCCGCAGCATGTGGGATCTTCCCAGACCAGGGCTCGAACCCGTGTCCCCTGCATTGGCAGGCAGACGCTCAACCACTGCGCCACCAGGGAAGCCCAGCCAAAGCAATCTTGAGAAAAAAAAAACGGAGCTGGAGGAATCAGGCTCCCAGACTTCAGACTATACTACAAAGCTACAGTAATCAAGACAGTATGGAACTGGCACAAAAACAGAAACATAGATCAATGGAACAGGAAAGAAAGCCCAGAGATAAACCCACACACATATAGTCACCTTATCTTTGATCAAGGAGGCAAGGATATACAGTGGAGAAAAGACAGCCTCTTCAATAAGTGGTGCTGGGAAAACTGGACAGGTACATGTAAAAGAATGAAATTAGAACACTCCCTAACACCATACACAAAAATTAACTCAAAATGGATTAAAGACCTAAATGTAAGGCCAGACACTATCAAACTCTTAGAGGAAAACATAGGCAGAACACTCTATGACATAATCACAGCAAGATCCTTTTTGACCCACCTCCTAGAGAAATGGAAATAAAAACAAAAAGAAACAAATGGGACCTAATGAAACTTAAAAGCTTTTGCACAGCAAAGGAAACCATAATCAAGACAAAAAGACAACCCTCAGAATGGGAGAAAATATTTGCAAATGAGGCAACTGACAAAGGATTAATCTCCAAGATTTACAAGCAGCTCATGTAGCTCAATATCAAATAAACAAACAACTCAATCCAAAAATGGGCAGAAGACCTAAATAGACAGTTTGCAAAGAAGATATACAGATTGCCAACAAACACATGAAAGGATGCTCAACATCACTAATCATTACAGAAATGCAAATCAAAACTACAATGAGGTATCACCTCATACCAGTCAGAATGACCATCATCAAAAAATCTAGAAACAATAAATGCTGGAGAGGGTGTGGAGAAAAGGGAACCCTCTTGCACTGTTGGTGGGCATATAAACTGATACAGCCACTATGGAGAACAGTATGGAGGTTCCTTAAAAAACTAAAAATACAACTACCATACGACCCAGTAATCCCACTACTGGGCATATACCCTGAGAAAACCATAATTCAAAAAGAGTCATGTACCAAAATGTTCACTGCAGCTCTATTTACAATAGCCAGGACATGGAAGCAACCTAAGTGTCCATCAACAGATGAATGGATAAAGAAGATGTGGCATATATATACAATGGAATATTACTCAGCCATAAAAAAGAAACGAAATTGAGTTATTTGTAGTGAGGTGGATGGACCTAGAATCTGTCATACAAAGTGAAGTAAGTCAGAAAGAGAAAAACAAGTAGCATATGCTAACACATATATACGGAATCTAAAAAAAAAAGAAAAAAAAAAAACGTGGTCATGAAGAACCTAGGAGCAAGACGGGAATAAAGACATAGACCTAGTAGAGAATGGACTTGAGGATATGGGGAGGGGGAAGGGTAAGCTGGGATAAAGTGAGAGAGTGGCATGGACATATATACACTACCAAACATAAAATAGTTATGGGCTAGTGGGAAGCAGCCGCATAGCACAGGGAGATCAGCTCGGTGCTTTGTGACCACCTAGAGGGGTGGGAGGGAGGGAGACGCAAGAGGGAGGAGATATGGGGATATATGTATATGTATAGCTGATTCACTTTATTATAAAGCAGAAACTAACACACCATTGTAAAGCAATTATACTCCAATAAAGATGTTTAAAAAAAAATTAGAATTCACATCTGCTCCGCACAATGCCTGGCACACTCTAGATGCTCAGTAAATCCCAGCGCTAGTTACATCGCTCATATCTACCTATTGAAATTCAACCTATGATTCAAGTCCCAACAAAGGACAGGTTTTCTTTAGGACTTTTCTCATTCTCTCCCTTTCCCTCTAGGTCTGAGCTAATCAGTTCAATTTATATCAGTCAGGAGTGCTTTATTTATAGCTTTGTCATAGCAGTGACTCCCAAACCTTGTTAATTCTCATAATGACCAGGGAATTGTGTTGTAAAATACAAATTTTAATTCTTACGCGCGTATATTTTGATACAGCAGATCCAAGCTGGTATTGAAGCATACACATTTTTAAAACTCAACAGCTGTTTCTGATAACTGGTCAAATTTGTAAGACCCTGAAAAGATAACCTTCAATATCCTATTCAATCCTAAATCATATAAAATTAATTTTCTGGTGTTTTAAATGCCTCTTTTTGTTCCCAGTTTACTGTTGTATATGGGGGGGGGGGCGGGAGGGAGTAGGAGAATGAATAGGTGGAGCCAGTAGGAGTTTCAGTTTGAGGGATTTTTCTTTTTGGTGGGACGAGGAGTGAGTTTTACTTTGCACACAACATTATCTTTATTTAAAATCGCCTAAATCAGTTGGTTATCAACTGAAACTTACAGACAGATTGCAGTTCATCTTTGAAAAGAAAGTCCATAATTTTCATTGTTTGGCCTATAAACAATCCTTAATTAATGTCACAAGATATAACCTTACTAAGAGAGATTTATTTGGGGGATGCGCCTGAACTGAAAATTTCAACAAAAGTATTTTTGAAAATATATTTTCAAAACTTCTTCATTCCCCTTACACAGTGAATAATGGTAGGAAGAGGAGGAAAATAGATGGAACAAAAAGAACAGAAGGAAATACGTATTTTTCAGAATGCCTGACAACAGAATTTGTCAAATATGTATTTTTAGATGAATTTTTCGATTAGGTAAATATTTTCAATCTCATTATACCCTTCTATCTGGGGATTTACTTAGAGCATGAGATTCTTCAATGATTACTGATGCTTTGATAGCAAGACCATTTGCAAATTCAAAATAAATACCACATATAAACAATTCAGAGAGTATCATTTCACAAGTGATGTTACATTTAATAAAACAAGGCAAAAAGGAGTCAGCAGCATTTATGTCATGTGGCATGTATTAGTTATTTTTCTAGATGCTCTTTTTGAGTCATTTAGATACCCTGAGTAAATGAAGTTAGATGCAACTGTAGGAAACAAAAATGAAATTTTAAAGTGCAATGTAAAGCCAAATGTTCTCTACATGCTTTTACTTAATCTCACTTCCTATTATCCAGCAAGTTTAGCCCTTAGGGTAAATTTTAAATGATGTGAATTTTGAAAAATGTAGAAATTTTACTTAAAAGAAAAGCATTCCACATGGACCTAAGAGATACATGGCATATGGCCATATTTATGTCTGTTCAAAAAAAAAGAAAAAGAAAAACTTATCTGGCCTTTTTTTGCCCCCAGCATCTCTTAAAGATCTTCATACAAAGATCAAGTGAACAAAAATAAGCTAAAGTTATTTAATGATAAATTTTACCTGGAGCATTTACTAGAAATTAAGATGCTAGGACTTTTCTCTCGCCCTTGAAAATTATCTTAAAATTAAATACGGATTTAAAACACAAATATAACAAATTTCCTCCTAGAGAAGGCCAAAAGGTAATTTTCAATTCTGATCCTCTTCCTTGCTCATTTTTATTTCGATGACCGATGCTCTAAGCTTATTTTTGATTATGTTGCCTTCTATATCATATTTCAAAAGTTTCTTTTTATGACCGCCTGAAATATATTGCAGGGCAGATTCAAACATGTCCCAAGCAGGCACTAAAATTTTAATGCATTTTTATGGGAACCGGTCTCAGCCCCTTCAACACAACATTTATTTGTCCAGAAGGACGTTAGTGGAACATCTTCCTATTTATAAATCTGTAAGCAAATTGTTCCCGTACTCCAAGTATGTAGAATTATTTGCATTTTTCAATTTAATTCATTAGTTTATCAATGTGATATAAGTACTGTGAAATGCATGTTATACATCTGCATAAGTCCATCATATTAACTAACCTAACGACACAATGATGTCCAAGTGGACCCTTGTAATTAGTGTCTTTTCTGAAGTTCAAAATAATGTTGTTATTGTCACTTCCATTAAAGTCTGTCTTCACACAGTTCAAATAAAAATTTCTGCCACCAGTATTGTTTATCATTCTAATCCCACTGCTTAGAATAGCACACAGCACAAAACAGACATAAATACATGTTGAATCAATATTTTGCAACTTTTTTTTCCTCTTTTTTAAAGGCTAGTTAGAATGAAGCTCTGATACTATTCATTTTTTAGGTATAGAGGCAAATGAAGTAATTAATTTTCAATATGTACAAAGTGAAATGGGGGAGTAATGGTAAAAACTCCATGGCCCAATTTCTCCAGATCAATGCCATGAAGTGAGATTTACATGAGTAAACCAAATAATTAACTTACTTAACCACCTGACTTTATATAGGTAGGTAATTTTAGAGTTAGGGCCACGTGTATTGATTCCTGCTTCACTTGATAGAGGACGTAATTGTTCTTGTCATTTCTTAATTACAAAAAACTCATTCATACGATTGGGTGTTTCATCCTATTTTACTTCTTTTCAATGCAATTTCCATTAATTTCAGATACTTGATGTTTCATATTCTAAATTTAAATACTTGAGATTGTTCCCTAGAGTTAAATAGAGGGCTGAAACTGCTGCAAAGGTTCTAATTAGGAGGATTCCATTCTATATTTAATCAAACTCTCATTCGATTTCATTGTGTAGAATAGGGGTCAGCAACTACTGCCCATGGCCAAATCTGGCTGCGGCTGTTTTTTTGTCTGGCCCACAAACTAAGACTGTTGTTTACATTTTAAAATGGTTGAAAAAAAATCGAAGGACATGACGAGTGAAAATCATGGAAGATTCAGATTTTGCGTCCATAAATAAAGTTTGACAGGAACACAGCCTCACTCGTTTGTTCATGTGCTGTCTGGACCTGTCTTCACACTACAATGACAAGAGGTGAGCAGTTGCTACAGAGACCACATGGCCCTCCAAAGCCCAAACTATTTAGCCCTTTACAGAAAAGATTTACCCACTCCTGGTGCAGAGCATTTGTCCCTGCTTTCTCTCTGACAGCATTATATATTATCGATGGCTCTTTAGTATTTGCTTTTTGCCAAACTGATGTATTTTAGGGTGTGCTCAGCAAGATGAGAAGTTCGGTTGTACTGCTGTGATTACAGTGACTCTCCTACGTTTGCATCTCAGCATTAAAAACAAAATTTCTGAACAATTTTCTCAGCAAACATTACTTTGTGTGTGTGTGTGTGTGTGTGTATGGCCAATTTCGATACCACCAAATATGGGGCCTATTTCTAGCTGAATGATCTTCCCAGTAGCAGTCTGTCAAGTGTTTAAGGACATTATGTCATAATTGATTTAAATACTTTTGACAAGTACAATGATATGTAATTAAGAGCCCATCACTGAAATATCATCCACAAAAGCAATTACTATTCTCATAAACCATATCTATATAACTAGGGAATTTTCAGTGGGCTGGGTAGGTGAACTACATTGTTCCAAATTGTAAAAGAGAGCATAAGTCCAGTATGGGAAACATCATGGTTGAAAAGAGGAAAATTCTGGCCCAATATTTATTTTCCTGACTGAACACCATGTGATGCCTTTTACTTTCTCCCTCAAATGTCAGTAAACTGTAAAACAACTCATGGAATAGTTGAGCCAGTCTTGTACAACCTCATTCCCCTTCTAAATTTTTCATAAACTATTTTTGAAAATATTTTAACTTTTTTTCAAAAAATACTTTTGTTAGTTTTGTACTTCAAGAAAATAATAAGGCAGCTTAACTGGAGTTAGAAGACAGAATATATGAAAAGAATGAATAAGAGACTGAAAAACACATAGACTTAGAGAGAAGCAGAAAGAAAAAAGTTTCCAGTTGTCTCTTGCTACTGATAGTGGTATTATTTTGCCTTTTCCTTCTTTTTCAGATTCCTTATGGGCATGAAAGGTACTTCCTGGGTAGAAATTAATCAACTCAAAGAGAGAATTCACTGGCCTATATGTCTTGTTTCAGCTACAGGGCTTCTTACTTTCAGCAAAAACTTGGAATTAAAGTTAAGAGGCCTCACCCTTCTCCCAGAATCTTCTAAGCTCTGAATCTGGTAGAGACCCCTAATATAGTTAATGGTTTTATTTAAAGTAAAGATGGCATTCACTAGATCGAACCATATAAAACTGCCATTTTAAAGGATAAATGTATTTTTGACTATTAAGAATTTCATATGGTTGATTCTACTACACTCATGTGGGAGGCTGGTCAAAATTTCTCTAGGGGTGTATGAAAATAAGGGCCTCGATATAATGAACACTTGATCTCATTTATTCCATGTTTTATATATTTTAAGGAAAAGCTTAAGATTTATTAATAGTGACTCTATCCACACTCTGTTTAAAAATAAGATATTGGAAAAGTCTAAAAGCCCAACAATAACATAATGGTTAGATAAATGATGGAATATCTTTATAGCAGAAGTCTATGTAGCCCATTAAATCAGTGAAAGAAAATTTGATGATACTAGAACACTGGGAGGTACTGGGAAGACATTAAGAGATATCTTTTTTTCTATTCCTCAATAACCCGACCTCCACATTCTCTCTTTCTAGTTACCCCTGCTCTAACACCATCTTGCTCCACCTTGTGGGATGCTACTTCATATCACTTCTATTTGTCCAGAGGTAAGAAAAGAATGGAAGCTGGTAATAGCAATGTTGTCAACTCCAACTGGTTCACACAGATCAGGCAGTGAGGCAACTTCATCACTGAAGAGCTGAAGAGGAAAGGAGACACTGTGATGTGAAGAGTGTCTGGTGATGGTGAGACTTACAATCTTGGATGGAGGAAAAGTAGTCAGAAAGGACCACAGGTAACTGGTGCCTGTTAGAGTTTAACCCCTACCCTCCCATAAGGAGTGGGAGAGAGGCACACTTTCTTTCTTGATGATTACAGTTCACGGGGATGGCCTCCAGGTCCTTGAGAAAACATTCCTGGGTTTTAGAAGATAGACATCTCAAAGGAACAGAGAAAGAATTTATAAATTGCAATAAATTTTCTAAAGGAAATGCTCTAAGAAAAGGGAGGTCAAGAGCCTATAGTCAGGAAGAAATCTGTCTAAAATTAGTAGAGCTAAAGTGAATGCTCAGGTGTTCTTGGTTAGCTAGCTGCCTTATGTGATCTACCATCAATCAATCAATCACCAATGCTCAGCATGTTAATTCACTGAGATAGAGAAATTATCCAGTAGAAGACAGGCAACCTAGCCTAGAGGTGACATACACTGGCACAGCACACTGATGCCTAACTTATTCTGAAGGCTTCTCTACACTTGCTAAGAAGAAAATTCAGGGGTCAAATTGAACCTCAGTCTATACAAAAAACCAATAATGGATGACGACACTGTTTAGTGTTCAGAGGCAGGAAATCAAGACTGTGTGATGCCTCTAGTCTCACACTCACCATCAATACACATTTTGTTTTGTTTTTCTAACTCACTGGCTCAAAGCAGGGACATTAGAAGCCAAGTTATTATTCTTTTTAGTTTTTCTGATTCACCATAGAGAACCTTTAGAACAATTTTACTTATTTGAATTTTGACTTCCAATGCTTTTAATGACTTTAAAAAACAGTCATGAAATATTCCTTCTGCACTCAATATAAACTGCTAATAAGAACTTCGTCCACGTGTTCATCAAAGGTCCCACTTAATAAATGTATGAGTACCTATCACCAGGAAAAATTGTCCCCTGAGGAATTAGTTGATTTTTTGCCTTCTGATAAGGAGAATTTTTCAAATAGAGACAACTTGTTTAAATAGTCAATCCTGTAGTTGCTGGAGCCGGATTCATGAGTCAGAAGCCCAGTGTCAATGCATAGCTGTGTATCCTAGAGCAAGTTACTTCACCATTCTGTTTCCTCCTATTTAAAATAAGGTTACTAATAGAACTCACCCAGCAGGGCTATTGGGACCATACATGTATTACTGCATGTGAATCTTGGTACATGGTATGCTGGTATGTGGTAGGCTGTGAGAAATGATAGACAGCATCATTTTGTTCTCTTTCGTTCTCCCTCTTTCCCTCTCTCTCCCTTGTTTCACCCTTCCCCCTCACTCTTTCCTTCTCTCTTCTTTTTTTTTTTTTTTTAATTAATTAATTTATTTATTTTTGGCTGCTTTGGGTCTTTGTTGCTGCATGGACTTTCTCTAGTTGTGGCGAGGGGGGGCTATTCTTCGTTGTGGTGCGCGGGCCTCTCATTGCAGTGGCCTCTCCTGTTGCACAGCACGGGCTCTAGGCACGTGGGCTTCAGCAGTTGTGGCACGTGGGCTCAGTAGTTGTGGCTCGCGGGCTCCAGAGCACAGGCTCTGCAGTTGTGGCACACAGGCCTAGTTGCTCCGCGGCATGTGGGATCCTCCCGGACAAGGGATTGAACCCATGCCCCCTGCATTGGCAGGCAGATTCTCAACCACTGTGTCACCAGGGAAGTCCCTCTCTTCCTTTTTAATTTGGCTATAAGAAAATCCTGTGCTTAACACAGCAACTATGAAAGTCTCTTACATAAACAACTTAGAACAGTAAACGCTAAGTGAGTGTTGTTGTCAACATTCTTTTTTTCATTCCTAGAACTCATGTTTCCTTTCTGGACTTGAGTTTTATTGCTCCTATTTGATGTGTCCTTTATTGTGGGTTCTTCAAGCATTTTATGAGTTCAAAGTAAAATAAATATAAAATAAACTATAACGTAGAAAATAATCTTCCATGGGTTAGAAGCCACAAATATCTATACAAGGTACTATAAGAGGACATAAAACTCAGAGGCCTTGCTCATTTGAAGTTCATACATTAAGAAGATAGCTTGATAAAAATTAACATAGTGCCATGCCCCAAACATACACATGCTGAGGTTCTAGAATATTTTGAAGAAATAAATTTCAGTAGTAAAATGATTTGCAAAGAGTTTATTGTGACTCTTTGATGGTAGAATTTGTGTCCACATGCTCAATTTTCTATAACTTATTTTGAATAAAATAAATGAATGAGAGTAGTAAGAAAGCATGAAAAAATTATGACAGAACAACGGTATAAGTATACTAAAAAAAAATAGAGAAGACATAGGTTCTAGTTACAGCCCTCCCAATAAATAATTTGTTATGAACTCTCAGGCAAGACAATTTTCCTCTTTGTACCTTATTTTTGTGATAACAACGCCTGTTCTGCTTACCCATAGGGATCTTGTGAAGATCAAGTGTGGCAATGAATTTGAAAACTTTGCTAAAACATCCTACAAACATATTCAGTATACTAACATAACTAGTAGTATAATTAAAAGATTGCATTTTCAAAATGTTAGAAATCAGTTGCGGTTTCTCAAAAGTCTACAACTTTAAAGCAAACAGATGGATAAGAATAGCTCTTAAATGCCAAATTTATTGTGCCATGTTTTCTTGTAGGTATACCTGAAAGTTATATCTAAAAAGCAATTGCAGAAATAAAGTATCAAGTGCTCAAATAGTAAATGGATACCAAAAGGCTGGTTTATTGTCAAACAAAAAAAGAAGAAAGAAAGAAGGAAGGAAGGAAAGAGAGGAGGGAGGGAGGGAAAGAAAGAGAAAGGAAGAAAGGAAGCAAGAAAACTCATGAAATTAATTATTAATTTATGTGTTACTACAACTATAAGCAGTTCAAAGATAGCACTTACTACAGGGTTAAAAAATCTTTGGGTCTACTGCTTGATATTATCAATGCAATTAACCTTAACCATTTCTGTCTTCTACATATTGATCCTTAATCACTTCCATAAATGTGTTTCTTCCTTATTGCTATAATGGCCTTTCCATTTTTAGTTGATGAGAAAACTAAATGATTTGGCTTCTACTCTCACATGGAAAGATCTCTTACCTAATCGGCTGTTTTTTGAGTAGCTCTTAATTAGAACTGTTTCTGGCATGTAATATCCATTCCACGTTTCCCTTTTCTCAAATGCTCCCTATTTATGTTCTATAGACTTTATTAACTTATAATCATTTGTATGAGACTGAGTGGCTATTATTTTTTCATGATGTTTTTAGAATTGGAGGCACTGGATCTTCTGGGTGATGAACTACTAGTATTATGAACATCACTGAAATTTTAAATAGTATGAAATTATTATAAAAATTATTGCTACAACACGAAAAATACCAGTAAATTGTAAGGTGTATGTGGCATAATTCTAAAGTCAAGAGGAACATGGAAAGGGTGTCTGCTCACCATGTATATTTAAGCATCAGAAAGGAGCATGGCCAACAAAAAGCAGAGTCTTGTCATTTTACAAAAATTATAAAATCAGAGTTTTTATAAATATTTAAGTATTGGGGAAATTATGGTGGAAGGAAAAATGAAACCAAGACAATAGGGAACATTTTTGAAATATAAAGGAGGCTGAGAGGACCAGGTTAGAGAAAACTGCTAGAGTTTTGTATGTTCTAACACAGGATAAGCAAATGTTATAACCCATGTACTAAACGAGAAGTCCCAGAAAAGACTGATGGCATAGGTGGAACTTTTCAATCTATGGTTAAACAGAAACAAAGATGTTAATAAACATTATGAATTTTTTCATCAGTCACAGTCATGTTGCCTCCTGTCTCTGTGCCATGAGTTCATTATGAGATCAAAGTTAACACATATAAGTAAAAATTATACAAGCCATGTACTGCAAATTTGGTCAAGATAACATGACAGCAAGAAATAAGCCAAAATCAGAATTTTTTTCTGACAAATCAGGTGCATGATGCATGCACCCAGGGCGATGAGGATACAAGCAATGTGGGCAGTAAGACTTGAAAGATTACTGGTTGCTCCACTTCCTTTCAAACTAACCCTGCCCTGAGACCCCTTCCTTACCAGAAAATATAAATGAAGGTGACAATTATTTCATAAAACTTAAGTAAGATTTTGCTCACACATTTTCCCCATTAGAAAAACTTCAAAAAACGATTGGGAGAAGGGGGCAATGCGTAGTTAGTGAAAGAGTAAAGAATTCAGGTTGACTTTGTAACCTGTACGTACCATGTGGGTAATGACAATGGAGGAACTGATGAAATAGCTGTCACTCATGAGTAGAAGCTGGGAGCTTACTATATGCAGGGCCCTTGCAAGATGTGCTATTCTGCCAGCTTTATGGAAGTGTCGAGTACAACATGCAGCATATGTTTTAAGCTAGGCCAGCCTAACACTAACCCCCGAATTTGGTGAAATTCATTTGAATATATTTGTTTGATGCAATGATAGGCAAATGGACAGAACTGTCATTTTATTCATATTCATAGTTTTAAAAAACAGCTAAAGTTAAGTTCTAAAAAATACTAAATAAATGCTTATTGCTTCTCTATCATTTTAACTTTCAGTAAGCCAGGAACTTAGTTGTAACTCCACAAGTGAGGTATATTATCTCTCTTAGGTCACATGGGGCCCATTTTTTTGCATTCCAATCTAATGGACTTTTAGTGGACTCCCTAAACATCTAACTAAAGAAAAAGTGAATTAGGCAATAGAGAAAACACGGCTCATTAGGATCCAATGTGCTGTACTCAGAATTAAATTAAAGAGTCTCACCTCATCAAACACAGGAATCCGCCATAACACAGACACTGATGAACAAAGCCCACTGTTTCACAACAGAAGATGGATCTATCTTTTGGATTCTGAATGTACACAATAGAACATCTTATTTCAATGTTTCTGGTCAATTCACAAGGTCATCAGGGTTTTCCAAAGGTTACATTCCAGAGTTTCACATGGGTGTCCTGGGATTGGACTGGTCGATGTATTTCAACTTATTTATTACCACGTTTCATCCAAATGTTTCTCCCAGTGTATCTCTGTGCTCAGACTGTAGAACACAAGCAAAGCAGGGCCTAAGAAAACTGTAGAAGTGAATTAGGGCAGAGATGTTAAATTAGAGTTTGCCTGATGCCCCATTTATTTATGAAGTAAATTGATATCATTAAAATTCTAGAAGATGCTTTTTAATTTTTATTTTGTAGCCATTAGCACAAAAGTGATAATTAAGGCCACTGAATATAATCAACATACTTAAGAAGAAAAATGAATAGCTGAAGTTTTCCAGTGGTTTGCTAAAACAAAACACTCTCGAACCATAGCAAGAGAGAATTCAAGAAGTAGAACAGTTTTTATAAGAAATAAAAATGACCTGGAAGAAACCAAAGACTCTCTTCATGGAGCACTTTTTGAATGAGGGGTTAAGTTTACTTTTTTAGATGCCACAAGCAAAACTAGAACAATCTGCAAACAATTACAGCATCATTTCCCAAATATTTAGCCATTGGATTTTTTTGGGTTTTTTAGCAGAAAATCTATTCTAATGGGATAATGTTCTACAGAAAATGCCTTTAGAAACATTGTTTTTGAAAGATACTTGTGGCTTGTTCATTTAAGCACCAAAATAGTCTTTTATTTTAACCTCTGTTTGTGTTACAATATTTCCTGTTTTGAAATTACTATTTTCATTGTTTGCCGAACCACATCAACACTTTGCTGGTGTCTCAGGTTCAGTGGGAGGCATATGAATAAAAACCCCACGTTGTGTGGATGGACCTAGAGATTATCATACTAAGTGAAGTAAGTCAGACAGAGAAAGACACATACCATATGGTATCACTTATACGTGGAATCTAAAATATGACACAAATGAACTTATCTACAAAACAGAAACAAGCTCACAGACATTGAGAACAGACTTGCAGTTGCCAAGGGAGATGGTGGGGGACGGATGGATTGGGAATTTGGAATTAGCAGATGCAAACTAGTATATATAGAATGGATAAACAACAAGGTCCTACTGTATAGCACAGGGAACTATATTCAATGTCCTGTAATAAACCATAATGGAAAAGAATATGAAAAAGAATGTATATATATATATAACTGAATCACTTTGCTATACAGCAGAAATTAACACAACATTGTAAATCAACTATACTTCAATTAAAAAAAAAAAGTGTTGTTTGCAATGGTACTTTCAGAACACTTCCAGGTATGTCAACATGCTTGCCCCCATACTCAAAGTCTATAAACTACATGTTTTGATTTATGTGTTGTTGGTTTTTTAAATTAATTTCAGGGTCTGCTTTTTTTTTTTTTCCTGCATTTCAATTTAGTACTTGTTCTATATCATCTATAGTGAGCATGTAAACCAAGTACAAAACTCGTTAGAACACAATTACCTGAGGAACTCTTCTATCAGTAAAATAAACACGTAAGCTTGAGAATGCCTTGAACTCATACTTTGTAGTTAACATGGGCATAAACATATACAGCAGACTGTAAAGTCTATGTAGGGTAATTCTGATAGAAATTTCCAATTCATAATTTAAGATTGGTGAAAGCCCTGAGCCAAATATATTGTCTGTGATCCTGATTTTATCTTGTTTTTGTTTTGTCCTGATTATATTTCTCTATGTGTTTTATGCTAAGTTTTTCTTTGCTAGAATAATGATTATTTACACCTGCGTCCTTTTTTTATTATTATTTGAGAAAATATTAAATCTTGGCTCATGAATCTGAATGAAGTGTATTTTAAATACATTTTGTTAATCAACTGCATTCAAGAGAAGAAACTTTTTATAATCTTTTCTATGCTAGAAGCCACTGGTTACCTATTACCAGGAAATTGATTCTCTTTGTATTTTGGTGGCCTATGGCTTTCTTTTTCCTTTTTACTCCATATCCTATATGTTCTCTGGCCAGTTGCCTCAGTGTTCTGATCACATTGTGCCAATGGGAGGCATATTTTTTTTTTTTTTTTTACTTTTTAGAGGGATTAAAAAAACATTATGAAATTGTATTAATGCTGAAAATACTAGGTAGAAAAATGGATGCTACACTATACACTGTCCACAATAGCACAAATATTTTACTCCTAAACTATTCACAACCAATATTTACTTGGGTTGTAAATGAACTTTGGGGTGGCATTTGTAGTCGCTGAAGGTCTTTTAAAATTATTTCCTGGTGTTCAGGTTTATTTCAGTAGGGCACCTTTTAAAATATCTGAGTTTATACTAGGGAGACATTGCTATGCCAATAATGTAGTTCTTATAACTTAGGAGAAAATGAAAGAAAATGATGTAGCATCAAAAGATTGGGAATAAAAGAAAATTAATTTCTGTAGGTAAATTTTTAGTATAGCTTGTTAATTAGGAGAGACAAGGCCACCAAGGAGATGTGGTGAATGCTCGATACTTTTCAATTCAATCACATTTATTAAGCATCTACTATGTGTCAGGGACTATACTTAGGTACTGTGCATAAGATGCAAAATATCCCTGTTCTTAGGGGTGACACAAGAGGAGAGAGATGGATAGAGAGTATAATCATTCTATAATTACAATGATAAACATACACATAAGAAGTCAGTTCTGGACAGAGAAGAGACGATGATATTGAGGATGTCACCAGAACTGTGTGTTCAAGGATGAATAGGAGTCTCCTGAGTATATAAAGGTAAAGACAGACAATCCAGGGAGAGAGACCAGCATGTATTGTATAAAGGGTTAGAGGTGTCAAAAAGTAAGGTCTGTCCTGGTAATTCCTAGCAGCCTTCAATGGCTTGACTTTATCACCTGTGATTAGAGGTGAGGGTAAAAAAAGAGATAGAAACCAAATCATAAATACCATGAGACACAAAGGGCCATAGGTTGGAAAGGATAGTCATTTGACTCTTATCTGATGAGAGATGGGAGTCTGCTGAAGGCTTTACAGAGTGTCAATTTGGGAAAGTAAAAGGTAAGGAGAGAAAGTATTTGGAAGTTGGAAAAACCATAACAAATAGGATGGTGAAGCACATGTATGGCGAGAAAGTACTCTCACCTTCTCTGTCACTGGAAGGTTAACTGAGCTGTCTGTCAAAATCCCAGATATAACAATGAACTAAACTTTGATTAGCCAATATCTCCTCTTTTTGTGTTACAATGATTGTCAGATCATTCTGATATTCTGCACTGACTGTTGTTTTCCATAACTGGAAAATGAATAGAAGGTTCAAAGACTCTAGGTGTAAATCCTGGTACATACCTACTGGACTGTGATTTTGTTAAAAACTTTCAACAGAAAGTAGCATACTTTGACAAAAGAGCATCTCTTTGAAGTTTTAATAAGAACAAACAGGCTTACATGCTACTGATGTCTTTCCAGACACCAGTATGCTGGTATTCCAGAATTATCTAGGTCATCCATCTTTTTATGACCAGACCAAGCATCTCATTCCAATCAAAGACTGTTCCCAACAAACACGCTTTATATTGGCCATGGGAATGAAAGCTTAGATAGAACTCCAAGAAAATGACTATTTTTTTCTTCATTTCTCCTTTATTGAACACCACAAAGATATTGTAAGTAGTCACTAAGATCTAGGCTGTTACAGCACTTCCACTACAAAAACAAAATAGTTTTCAATACTGTCCTCTTCAGAGTAAACAAACACAACACCTTATTCTGTTTGCTGAGGTTTGACCCATAGCTTGTCACTTCTATGTCGAAAAATACTCCTTTTATAGCATGATATAATCAAGATAGCTAAACAGACACTATATTATGTTTTCCATTGTGTAAAATAATCCAGAGAGAGTTATGCAGTAAATCAAATGTTTTACTACTGTGTTGCACACAGTGACCAATGAATTTTTTTTTCTTTTTTTTCTTCTTGTTCAGCAATATATCCCAACTGAAATGAATTCTTTTCTGACATAGCTCCAAAATCATACACTAAGGTTTCATTTATGCAATAGCAAAATCTGAGTAAATGGCAAATTTTCAGTTGTAGGCAAAAAATGAAGTTAAAATGCAGTTAAATTTTAATTCTCTTTTTGAAAATAAAGATACACCTCATGGAATAATGTGAAATTAATGAAGTCAATTCGCTGTTTTACTTTTAAGCTATTTCAGGAAATGTCTCAATTTTTAGAAAAGAAAAAGTGTTTTCCATGTACAGGTAGAAATGAAAATAGACTACGTTTACTTATTACAGGCTAGGTGATAAGAACATTTTTTTCCTGTATTGCTATTTTCAATTCTGAAAATCTACCATAGCTAAAGAAAAGAGGAAATTTATTTCTTTGAGATTCTTAGCTTTACTCTGGAGAACTAGTTAATAGATACTTCCTCAGCAGTCTCATGAGACAGTGCATACTTAATCTCTTAATACAGATCAATTTTAGAGTCTTGTGGATATTTCTATGTGTGTGTGCATTTCTTAGCATTGTGCACCTTTCTAAGCTACTATTAAGTCATCTTTTCAACATATTTCTACCAACATTTACTGTATGTAATCCATTCTGGTTGCTCATATAAACTCAGTGCTACACACAGAATATCTAGCAAAGAATGTCTGTATTAGGAAACAACACGACCAAAACTAGCGCATGGAACTGTTTCATTCTCACATTGTTTAGGTCCTAAGTATTTCTGGTACAGAATTATGTAATGTTTCTTTAGAGCTTCATAGCAATCACGATTATACAGAAAACAAGTTACTATTGTTATCCAACAAATTCTAACTGCATTAACGTGGTTCAGTGGGGTTATTTCCTTTCTATCTAAACAGTGTTAGATGCCATGGGGGATGAAAAAGTGAACTTACAGGAACTCTGCTCTTAACAGCATGCAGTGTTGTTGGAATGCAAGCCAATAAGAATAAGCAATTGCAAAATGTTGTGTTATTTTTTTCATTTACAAGCAATAGGTTACAGAAAAACAGAGGGGCAGGTCTTCTCTTGAAAAAAGATGGTTGACAAGAAAGTTCTATGTAAGTGGGCCTTGAAAAATGGATATCACCTGACAGAGCCAGAGGGGAAGACCATTTTAGACAGAATGAATGAAGTTAGTAAAGGCATGGAGATAAGACAACAGAGACTGTAAAGTATAATCATAATAATACTAGATGCTGTGCCGAAGTGGAGAAAGCCACAAGAGTTATTCAGAATTCCACTGAATATAATTTAAAATATGTAATAGCTATATGGTGCCATGAGGCAGAAAGTAAAAAACAAAATGCAAAATTCTTTCATTAGGGAGTCACTGATATGGCAACTGTATACAGGACTCAATATATTCCATCAGCATTGCATACAACAATTCAATCCCAAAGCAGCTAAAATTTTGGTCATTTAGTAAACCACTGAGAAGGCAAACTCAAAAACTTGGCATGAAGAGTAGATTAGTTATCTATTGCTGCATAAAAACTTACTCCAAAATTTTGCATTTTATTATTTCCCCCAGGTTGTTAGGGGCAGGAAACTGGGAATAGCTTAGCTGGGTGGCTGTGGTTGAGAGTCTTTCATGAGGTGCAGCCAAAGCTGTTGGCTAGGACTCAGTCATCTGGAGGGCTATCTGGTGCTGGAAAATCAGCTTTCATGCTCACTCATATGGTTGCTGGCAGAACTCACTTCCTTGTTAGCTCCTGGCTGGAGGTCCCAGTCCCCCACCATATGGACCTCTCCACAGGGCTAAATTTCCTCTTCACAGAACAGCCAGCTTCCCCAGAGTGATCCAAGAAGGGGGAAAAGATCAAGGTGGAGCCTGCTGTATCTTTTATAACCTAATCATGAAGGTGACACATCAGCACTTCTTCTGTAATCTGTTGATCACAATGATCAACCTTGGTACAATGTAGAAGAAGATTATAAATCTTAGAGAACAATTTATGACAGAAAGTCCCCTCAAAAACTGTTCCTGAAGACATGTATTATTTTCTTTGTAGGTACTCATTTTTAATCTAGAAAGATTGGGAATTAAGTGCAGAATTACTAAGATAATCAAACCATAGTATTTATAATTTTGTGTTTTGTGTAGATTTTAACTTTTATTATTGTTTAGGTGATTTTAGCTAAGTAATATAAGCTATCCTTGTAATTCTAATTAAAATGTGAAATTAAAAAAAATAAAATGTGTAATTGACTAATTGCTACAGAGTTGTGATTTTATGTAGAAATTGCAACAAGTGTATATGCTATATTGGATCATTTAAAAATAAATATAGAATAAATTTTATTAAACTAATGAAGAGTATTTCATTCTTAATCAATATATTTAAAAAGAGATTACCTATGACAATTTGTAAATACAGTTTAAAATATTTGAAGGTGTGATCTGTAAATAGGACTAAGTATTGCTCAAAGTCCACTAAAAGTGGTTGCTAAAATTTATTAGAGTTATAAATAGAATATTTAAAGTTTTAATCTGAATTTAGAAGCTTACAGTGAAGTAATTTGCCCACGGTTGAGAACTTAGATTTTTAATGTGTAAAGAACTCCCATGGACTCTTTATGCAGATTCCACAATTTTTGACATGTTCTATATTTACCTTATGCCAACATCATTCTGTTTCTCCCTCCCTCTTTCTCTTTCTCTCCCCCTCTTTCTCTCCCTCTCATTTTTGTCAGTATAGACTCAGATATTCGTATTTTACATAATAATTTATAATACATTATTACCAAATTTTTCCAGATTTAGCCAGTAGAAGCCTCTTCAATCTTGTATTGTTTGGACATGTCCCCATTATTCTCTGAGTGCTTCCCAACTTTTTGGTGTCAAGGAGGGAGAACAAGTTCCTCTATCATTCTAGGTTCTTCTGGCTGGTGTAAGAATTACGTTGACATGAGTCAGATTAACAGGAGAAAGTCAAATTTAATTTTGTATGTATGGTTCCCATTAAACTGAATATATAAAATTATTTGCTCAGTACTCAGTATATAATCAATACTCTTACCAGGCTGGCCAATGCCTCTGTCCTAAACTTTCTGCAGAATTTGTCTGTGCTGAGAAGTCCCCTCTGATTAACCTCTGCCTGATCCTGTCATCTCAATGAGGTTGTACAGGCCATCTAAGCCCTGCCCCCAATACAAATGATATATTGATAGCTATGATTATATAATAGCTTGCAGACTTCGTGAATTAAAATTTTCAAATGCATTGTTTTATCCAAATAAGAAGTGCTCAGTATATAAACATTATACATGCCTCATCCACGAAACTGGTCAACATAATTACTTTCTGCTATGAAACATGCCTTAGACCTAGAATGGAATTAAAATTCCCCGACCACAACATTTAATTACCTAGAAAACTATAATTAATCAGGAAATAGAGCAAATACTTACTCTAGTAGTAAGTTTTTGCTTACTCTATACTTACAAGAGACATTAGTCTCTTGGGCTCAGCTTAGTCTGAATCTGTAAATTGGGGAAGGTTATTTTGAAACTGATTCCTGAATCCCAGGAGTTTGTGCAGCGGGGAATAAGGGCTTCCCATGGTGAAGTAGAAGGAGAAGTACACATCAAGTTGTTTTGAAGTCCACTAACCCTACTTCAACCAAAGCAGCACTCACCAGTGTCTTTTTATATATTAGACTTTATTTCACTAGAGTGTCCCTCTACTAGAGTTAAATGTTTGGAAATGACCTGCCTGGTGTTACAGTCTTTGCATATTAGACAGTTTTGCTTAAAGCTTTCCCTTCATTTATTAAATCTTCTCTACAGTATCTAACAATGAGGTTTAGCTCTGGAAAAAGCATGGATTAACCTGGGACTGTTACATATATAAGAATACCTACTCTACAGCATAATCGTGAGGACTTAAATAAGATGATGTATGTTGTATCCAGCACAAGGGAGCTTAAAGTAGGCAATCAATAAATGTAATTATTTTCTTCTTTTTCTAGCACACCAGCCAGCAGCTGGTTTTCTTAATAGGTATTTTTTAAGATTAATTACAACTCAGCATTTTACCATTTAATACTAACCTGTCTTGATTTTAGATAGCTTTTGTTGAAGGTTTACAACCAATTCATTTTGACCAATATTTCCAAACAAGTTAGTTGGTTTTCAATTTGCTTCTCGCAGGTGGTTCTTTGTGGTAGTAGGAGTAGGGAAGGAGGAAAAGTTATTCAGAAAATTTGAAGTTAAAGTTATCCATTGAAAATTTGATTAAATTAGGGTAAGTGAACATGTAATAAATGAGATTCATCATCTGTAAAAAAAAATCCACCTTAAATGGTATTAGTAGCTAAGATGTATTGAACACTTTCTCTGGGCCAGGTATTTTGCCAAGCTCTTTATAAACAATACTGTGAAGTAGATACAAGTATTAGTCTTATTTTATAGATGAGAAAAGTGAGGCTTAGGACAGTGAAGTAATTTGCCCAAGGTCGAACAACTAGAAATAACTGGATTCAAACCTTGGTAATCTGATTTCAATCTGCACAGTTAACTAATTGATCTACAATACCATAATCTGTGAATGGAAGTTTGATTGCTTTTTTAAAAAAAGAATAATTTTTAAAGGGCATTAACTATTAAGCTAATTTGGTGTGCCAGGTACTGTGGTAAGTGCTAGGGATAAAGTAGTGGATTATACATGTTTCTTCTTCTCTAGTAGGATAAGACTGGACAGATACATACAAATAATAAAATTCTTATGATGAACGTGAGGATATTGACATATTTAATTGGCAGACTCATCAGTTACACAATAATCAGTCTGAATAAAGATCTTAATAAAAGCAGGGTGATATGTAAGAAAACTAGAAAAGACACTTAGGAGTAACACTTTCAGTTGGTCATAATCCTTGTCTAGGGGAGGGGATGACATAAGCAACCAGGTGTCCTGGGCAACCATCTCTGAAACGGAAATGGATGGCATAGTCTATCAGACCTCAATGACACTAACCATCAAGAGTACATAGAGGGCTTCCCTGGTGGCACAGTGGTTGAGAGTCTGCCTGCCAATGCAGGGGACGTGGGTTCGACCCCTGGTCTGGGAAGATCCCACATGCCGTGGAGCAACTGGGCCTGTGAGTCACGATTACTGAGCCTGAGCATCTGGAGCCTCTGCTCTGCAACAAGAGAGGCTGCGATAGTGAGAGGCCCGCGCACCGCAATGAAGAGTGGCCCCCGCTTGCCGCAACTAGAGAAAGCCCTCGCACAGAAACGAAGACCCAACACAGCCATAAAAAAATAAATAAAAAATAAATAAATATAAAGACTTTAATATATATTTTTTTAAAAAAAGAGTACATAGACTAGGCCTGCTGTAATTTCATGCTGTTCCTCTTTTTTTTTATTATTAATTAATTTATTTATTTTTGGCTGTGTTGAGTCTTCGTTTCTGTGCGAGGGCTTTCTCTAGTTGTGGCAAGCGGGGGCCACTCTTCATCGCGGTGCGCGGGCCTCTCACTATCACGGTCTCTCTTGTTGCAGAGCACAGGCTCCATACGCGCAGGCTCAGTAGTTGTGGCTCACGGGCCTAGTTGCTCCGCGGCATGTGGGATCTTCCCAGACCAGGGGTCGAACCCGTGTCCCCTGCATTAGCAGGCAGATTCTCAACCACTGCGCCACCAGGGAAGCCCCCATGCTGTTCCTCTTAAGTTACATTTTCTAGCTGTAAATGATTAGATGAGCACAGTAATTCATGTATTATATAGACTATTAAGAGTTTGCAGCTTGGTTGAACAAATCCAACATAGCTTAGTCAATTGTCAGTGAATTAAACAACAAATAAGCTTCTTTATTATGCAAAGACAGAAAACAGACTCTGAAATATGGTAAACCCACAGTGTCCACCACGCTCAGGCCCTTTCTGGGTAACTGGTAGCTTCTGGAGATGCCTGTTTTCTCTTAGTGTAGTGTTTCTCTTCTGCTTTATTACTTTCCCTTCTTTAAATTGTTAGGGGCATCTTTCTCTTGGGTAGCAGCAATAGAAGAAGTCATTCCAGCTGTTCTTACTAATTCCTGGTACTTTAACTTTTCATCAGCACTTTTATTAAGTACTTCACAAACACACGTGCTTGCACACTCATGCACACACACCTCTGCTTGACTCTTGCTTTCCTATTAATGATACCACCCATTAGGCAATCTTGGGTTGTAGTCTAGACTCCTAACAAAATTCACTTTTATGATAAATTAATTAGGCAACTTATATTAGAGTTTTATCACAAATATCTTTGCTTTTAGAAAGGAGGAAAAACCCAACTTTGCAAAATCCACTCTGTAACCTTATCTCTTTGGCTAATATCTTCAAGGCATTCAATAAGACCAGCACTATTCACTCAGAACTACTCATGCCTTGTTACTGGGCTAGGCTTTTTTTTTTTTTTTCAAACCATGGATAGAACATACTAATAGCATTAGACAGACCCACTGATTTGCCTTGGGAGAATATAATGCAATTTAATATCAACAAAATAAATGCCATTGTTGCAACAGTGCTTGAACTTAATATTTAGTCTAAGTATATAATTCAGCATTCCCTCTTATAAAATATGGTTACTCTCTACAAATTTTTGAAATGTTAAGTTTTGGCCCAATTCTATTTATACTAATTTCCATATTGTTGTATATTTAATCTCTTCAGAGCACTGTACTCAACTTTGTAAAGAAATGCCCTTATAACTTGCCCAATTTTCATTAATGGATTATCCAGGTAAGAAAACTGCTCAGGGAACACAGGGATGGTTTCTGTATTACCCCTTGGGAAGCAACTTTATATTAAAGAAAACAGAGAGGAAGAAAGTTGTGTAATCTCCTCCAGATAATTTACTTATTATTGGAGTCTCAGTAATAATATATTAAAAAAACAGTTTTTCTGTGTTTGCTTCATAGACTACATATGTGTACTTCTAATTCAAAGAAGTATGTGGGGTGATGTGAGTGTTCAAATGAATTAATATTCTTATTAACAAGCTTTCACACAGGTTCTTAAGGAGAAAATATACTTTCAGATTAAATTTTGTTCTTTAAGTATTAATAAATATTAATCAAAGTGTATAAAATATAATTAACCCTTCTCACCTTAGTATTGGCACTCATATCCATTTGGATGAGAATTGGCATCACTCCATACACAAAAATAAACTCAAAATGGATTAAAGACCTAAACGTAAGACCGAATACTATAATACTTTTAGAGGAAAACATAGGCAGAACACTCTCTGATGTAAATTGCAGCAAAATCTTGCTTTTTGATCTACCTCCTAGAGTAATGAAAATAAAAACAAAAATAAACAAATGGGACCTAATTAAACTTAAAAGCTTTTGCACAGCAAAGGAAACCATAAACAAAACGAAAAGACAACCCACAGAATGGGAGAAAATATTTGCAAATAAAGCAACTGACAAGGGATTAATCTCCAAAATCTACAAACAGCTCATGCAGCTCAATATCAAAAAAACAAACAACCCAATCAAAAAATGGGTAGAAGATCTAAGTAGACATTTCTCCAAAGAAGACATACAGATGGCCAAGAAGCACATGAAAAGATGTTCAACATCACTAATTATTAGAGCAATGTAAATCAAAACTACAATGAGGTATCACTTCACACTGGTCAGAATGGCCATCATCAAAAAATCTACAAAAAATAAATGCTGGAGACGGGTGGAGAAAAGGGAACCCTCCTACACTGTTGATGGGAATGTAAATTGATATAGCCACTATGGAGAACAGTATGGGGGTTCCTTAGAAAACTGAAAATAGAGCAACCGTAGGATCCAGCAATACCACTCCTGGGCATATATCTGGAGAAAACCATAATTCAAAAAGATGCATGTACCCCAATGTTCATTGCAGCACTATTTACAATAGCCAGGACATGGAAGCAACCCAAATGTCCATTGATGGAGGAATGGATAAAGAAGACGTGGTACATATATACAATGGAATATTACTCAACCATAAAAAAAAGAATGCAATAATGCCATTTGCAGCAACATGGATGGACCTGGAGATTGTCATACTGAATGAAATAAGTCAGACAGAGAAAGACAAATATCATACGATAGCTCTTATATGTGGAATCTAAAAAAATGGTATAAATGAGCCTATTTACAAAACAGAAATAGAGTCACAGAAGTAGAAAACAAACTTACGGTTGCCAAGGGGGAAGGGGGGGAGGGATAAATTGGGAGATTGGGATTGACATATACACACTACTATAGATAAAATAGATAACTAATAAGAACCTACTGTATAGTACATGGAACTCTACTTAATACTCTGTAATGACCTATATGGGAATAGAATCTAAAAAAGAGTGGATATATGTATATGTATAACTGATTCACTTTGCTGTACAGCAGAAACTAACACAACATTGTAAATCAACTATACTCCAATAAAAAATAATTTAAAAAAAGAATTGGTGTTACTACTGATGGTCAGAGATAATTAACTGATTTTCCTGAAGTTAAAGCAGCAATATAATTCAGTCGTGGACAGAATCATGTATTATATGACACCTGGCCCATGGTATCAAAAACTGAAAAGTGAAAAGAAACATGGCATGAGAAAACAAACCTTCCAAAAAATAAAAACCACCATAACTACAAGGGTGCTGATATACTCAATTTTTCAGATGAAAAAAAACTGTCTTAAGAAAAAAAATGTTCTCATTTTAACACTTCTGAAAATAGAAATGTTATTCTTGATGCAAAGTTAATTTTGAATTGTAACAGAGTAATCACTGAAGTGAATTAAAAAACAATATCTCTGCGGTTATAACCAATTTTTTTGTTTGATAGAGGTTCCCAAATGTAGGTTGGTAACCAGACACATCTGTTAAAAACACAAATTCCTGAGCCCCATCTATTAAAACAGACCCCACAGTACTTTTTAAAAAGTTTCACAGGTAATTGTTAGGCTCACCTAATTTTGAGCACCATTGAGCAAATTTACTCAAGAGAAGAATCATTAATAATTTTTTCAGAGACAATAGAAATAAATCAAGAGAGATTAAAAATAATGTTAATGATCATAATTGCAATGCGGAACAAAAGCCCAGCTCCTTATGTCCACTTTGGCATGGTCATTGCAGGTGGGCAGGATCTCGGAAAGACCTGGTAAACACGGGATTAGTCTTACTGTGGGGCTAGGAAAGAGATTTCATTCTAAAAAGCATACATGTCTCCTGGTTACTGCTAGTGGAAATGAGAGCTGAAAAAAGGAGCCAGCAGGAAACACGTGGAAGATTTTGAGAGGAAAGAGACATGAAGGAAAAAAGCTGTTTCCTTCCAATATAGAAATGCTAATGCAGTATTCTTTTTCTCTGAAAGAAGCTATTAAAACATGGAATCACAAGTATTAGGGAGCAAGGGTGTGCAAATTTGCATAATGAATCCAAAAGACAGTTGTGAACTCAAGATTATCATAAGAGGAATGATGAGAAAAAATATTCTTCCCAGAGGAAGTATGGGAGTCCAAGGCATTTAACTGAAGCAGTCAGAAACAGGGGTCCCCATATTTCATAATCCGAGCTAGGGAGTGGAACACAGTGTTTAAATTAGTTCCCTTTCCAATTACGTGGATTTCTGTATTCTACATACAGAGTCATATTAACTCCAACCAAGCTCTACACTATACACTGTGTCAGCGAAAATACCAGCCCTTCTCTTGCATTAGGTTGATAGTTTGTCACACTCTGAGGTTTCCTGCAGGTGAAGTTCCCTTTGATGTCAGCAACACATTGAGTCTTCTAATTAATATGGTCCAAGATTAAGAGACCCAGAAAAATTTAGGGGAAGGGACACAACAACATTACTGCTCATCTAGAAATGCCCTTAAGGGTAGATGCCAAAGGAAAGACTGCCCTTTTTCTACATCGCCCCAGAAAGTACAGAGAATGTAGCTTTAGGGAAGAGTAATAGGTGAGAGCGGGGGAAAAAAAAAGAATGTCTTCTCTCTGCTCTTTTTGCAGAAAATAATTTCTGGCACACAGAAGGAAAATCCTAGCCCATCAATTTGTAGCGGGTGAAAGCTTCCATTAAATGATGAATTCTTTGAAAAGCACCAGATTTTGCTTGCTTTATAAATCAGCAATAGTGTCCTTGTGTCTGTACTTTTTCTCCCATTGCTAGCTAATATGCTGCCATTTGATACTCACGCTGGAGATGCACTCCTTGTAACCATCCACTTTTCATGAGAAATCATTAGAGCTGCAATGTAAAAATCTACCTTGATTACAAGCAGGCACGTTCCATGCTGCTAATATAAAATAAATGTCATACATTTTACCAGTTGTTCTTGCCCAAAGAGTTGATATTAAGGAGGCATTAGGAAAACCAAAATCATGGATTTTGGTTTTCCTAATTTTTTTTTATTCATTCAACGGTCAAAAAAAAGTACCTATGTGTTAGATACTATTATCACATGCTGAATGCCAGTTATAAGGATCCCATTAAATCAGATATGATGAATAGTTCATGAAGTCTCACTTTATGTTATTTCTGAAACTTCTGTTTATATATATTCTTTCTGGAAATAATGGTCCAAGGCCTGATCTGCCTGGGGGCTTTGCTGCTTTTTTCCACAAAGTTTCTTTGATTCTAGCTCTGGAGAGTTATAGTTTTCTATTCAGACACTGAAGACAGAAAAGGTCATCTCACAAACATGTTTAAGAGGCCATTGTTTCTTTGCCTTCTTAAAGCGGAGGTTGAAAATGAACAAGAAATCTTTTTGAGACAGAAAAGAGCTGACCTAAAAGCCTTTCAGGGTCCCTTCCATACCTCATTCATTATGTTCGTGGTTCTGGTGGCAAACATTTCTTATTCTATTCTCGTTGTAATCACTGCATCTCCAGTACTTTGTGTGGAAGATGCAGCCACTGTGGAGTATCAAAAGGAGTCAACTGAGATGACTTTTTAAAGCTACTTCATGAAGCAGGAGCTCTTTGTTTAGTGCTGTCAACCCAATAACAAATGAAGATTAAATAGTGGTTCATCTGGGCAGGATGCTGGTGAAACCTAGAACTCTTTAGTTAAGGCACAGGTTTTCCACGGGGCCAGCTTGTCAAGGATTGCTGCAAAGGACAACAGAACCCAGGAAGCCCTAATAAACAGAAACTATGCTTCTGGACAAAAGGAGAAAAGCTGATACATTTTAAACACGCTAATGGGGGGGGGGGGAGGTGGTCAAGAGAGTATTTGCCATTACTTTGATGTGCATACTGAGGGACTCCTAAAAAAAATGAATGAAGCTAAAGAAGCTATGGTCCTTGGAAAGAAACTGAAACCCTAATCAAAAGGAAGTGAAGACACCAGTGTGAATTTCCAAGGAACTGTGCATATAAGAAATATGCAAGCAGTCTTTTGGTAGGTAACAAATTAATGGGGGATGGAAAGACTCCAGGAGAAAAGAAAAAGGGGAAACAAGGAAATACTGTAAGGAAAGATAAAATAGGTGTAAAACAAAGAATGTTGCTCACCAATCGGTTCTGCAAGGATTAAGTCATTAGCCACTGCAGTCAGTGACCTACAGTACAGCCTGAGAGGAATTCAGGATGAAAAACAGGATGAGGCACTCTGTGCTTTGGAAAAACAGGCCCCTTAGACAGTTAGATGTACATCTCAGGAAGAATTTTATGAACCCAGATTCCTGCATCTTCCCATACATGGAAAAGCACTAAAATCATTAACTTAAGATATCTGTTCTTTGTGACTAGCAGTGATCTTTTACCAAGACGTATACTTGACTGCACATACTATCTCTCCAAAAATCATATATATACTGGATTCTCCCCTACCCTTTCAGAACAGTTTTCTCAGAGCTACTGAGAGGCAGTCTCTTGGGCTACAGTCCTCAGTAAGGCCCCTGAATAGAACTTAAACTCACAACTCTTATGTTGTGTGTTTTTCTTAAGTAAACATAGGCAATGATGAATATTTGGGAGAAGATTTAATCATAAGCAAGTTTCAAAATCCAAAACTATCCCTCCTATATTTGCTGTCTGGTGCACACACAGAGAAACATCACCTGTATAATCCTTGATATAAATTAGGGACTAAAATTGTTAGTACACGAAGGTAGTATGTATTGATACAAAAGTAATAATGAATCAATACATTTCATATAATGTATTAATGAATGAAATGAGAGGAGTTAATTGAGTCAAGCTTTCTTACTCCATGAAGAAAATCAGGATGAGAAAATCATAGACTCTGCGCTAAAAGGAAATTCTGAGTCATCAGAAGACAAAAGTCAAGACAAAAAAGTCAAGATGACAAAAGTCATCTTGTTCAGCTCCCTAGGCTTAAACTGCAGGTGTCACAATCACCAATTGCTGACAAGACACTTACAAATGAAAGAATTCTTGTAATAGCTTTGCCCAAAATTGTAATTAGAAAGTTGACTTTTGTTAGATTAAAGTCCCTCAGATATGCAATCCCTACCCAACCCTTGAAGGGGAAATATAATTAAAAATAAGAACTTCTCCCAGCCCAGAAATCCTCTCCACAAAGGTAGTTGAGAGAGAAAACACTTTTATTATTGAATAAGCATTAAACCAGAATGTGATGTGCATCACAGGCAATTTGCTAAGAGATTGAAAAGATGGAAAGAAATCTTGACCTTCTATATAGCCAAGCAGATGCAACTTGAAGGGGAGCAGAATGTGCCCCCAAAAGATGTCTCTTTGGCATAAAGATTATTTTAGGCTGATTATTTTTAAGAAACAGCAGACATAGGAAAAGCTCTGAAAGCCAAGTAGAAGTCACCCTTTTATCAGAGACATTTACATTTATAAGGGAAATCTTCATTTGTAATGGAGTCTCTCTCTCTGTCCCAGGAATAGAAGGATGTGTAAACCCCTAGAAACTCTTGTCAATGGAGAAGGCATGGACTTAAATCTGCATTAAAAACCATACCCTTAATCAACTGTACTTCAATAAATTAAAAAAAAATGCTTACCCTTGATTACTATATTCTGCCTGGTAACACCTCAGAAGTGGCCTCCCCTTTCCCCCAACATTTTCATTTCTCTTTAGCTAGAGATGGTATTTAAGATTGTGGCTTTGGCCATTTTGGGGGGTTTCTCAATTTTTCTGGGTATCTCCCATGTATACAGGACGTAGGCATGTTAATAAACTTCTGTTTGTTATTTTCCCTGTTAATCTGTCTTTGATTAGAGGGGGGCATCTCAGCCAAGAATCTAGAAAGGTAGAGGGAAATTTATCTTTCCTCCCCTACAAGCCCATTATATACAAGTTTTCAGGATAGACAATCACTAGCTTCAAGTGAGTTGTACTTTACAACACCATTTGTCATGCACAGTGTTTCCTAACTTTACCTGGCAGTTGCGGTGACCATCTGTGTTAGCTAACTAGCATTCTCCAGAGGAAAAACAAACTTCTCATATCTTTATAAAAGGAGATAATTTTGCAAGGTAAGCAAAATGCCCCCCTCCCACAGAAACTGGGAGATATGGGGGGCTATCTCCTTGATGTTCACTTTTCAAAGACATGGTTCCCACCTCCCAGGGAAACACATTCCTGATGAAAAGACATTCCAGACTTCCCGGCAAAAGGACTATCAGGTCTTCAAAAGGATTTATATACATTTCAAAGAGAGGAGAAAGTACTTAAAAGTTTTCTAAAGGAAATGCTCTGAGAAAAAGGAAGGGAGGGAAATCTCTCCTTATTTTCAACAGGGAGAATTAAGCTTCTTCTTTTTAATTTGTATCTGTCCTTACACCCTCTGGTCACCTTACTTTTCTTATGCTACCACCCTGAATTAGCCCAGCCCTCCACCTGCTGATCTTCTTTCTCTAGTCCTTGAATGGCTTCAGAGGACCCATGAATCCCATGAAATTGGCTTTGAATGCATTTTTTTAATGGGTGAAGGAGTCATAGCTTTCAGTATTTTCATATTTTGTGTTGTCAAGAAATCTCTCTACATGTTTAGCCAACTGCTAGAACTCTGTCCATTTCCTAACATATTTCTGATAATATCACTTTCCTAAGCCTTCTACAGGGAAGAGCCTCATTTTCCTACACTCCATGTATCTAGTCCAACATTCTCCTGGATCCGTTGCCACTCCAGCCCATTCTTCTGCAAATCTCCTTTAATCATTTATCTTTTGGTCTGTGAAATCCAGTTGTCTATGTTACCCTTTTTCAACTATTTTGCTCACAATCCAGAGACCCAGTCATACATGCCATAATAGTAGGTAACAAAAAATAGGTTCAATGATGAGCTCTTCCCCAGCTGGACTCAATAATTCCTTAACTTATTCTGCATCAGGGGTTTTCAATTCTATTCATTCCTGTAGCTGTTCAGATGGCCATAATTTGGATCTTGCTTCTACCTCTACATAATTTAGCAATTATATTTCACTCTCTTATCATATCCTTTTATCTGACATCCTTGTTATCCTTCTGTGCTCTTGAGTTCACTCTCTAGAATGTTCTCCCAAATACTGACTGAGCTTTGTACCTTTAGTTTTCTGCTCTACTGGCTGCCGCTGCTTCTTAACCCAAACAAGCTCAAGTTTTACCTATCACCCCCTTACAACAAGAAACCAAACGAACAAAATTTTCCTTTAATCTTATTTCTGTCTATTCTCCTGTTCAGAATAACTTTGCTGAGTCACCATTTTATGCAAGATAAATTTCAAGTTGTTTAAAACCATGACCTTTTGCATTTTAGCTCTGATTACCTTTTCTAACTTCATTTCTACCCACTTCCCCATACCCTATTTATAAAATAATCAGAATCCTTGCCTGAATATACCAATCACTTTGATCTTCCCATGCCATTATTTATTATATTGTTTTGTGAACATAACATCCCTTCCTCTTTTAAACCTCTTTCATATGTTTTTTTGTTTTTGTTTTTTGTTTTTTTGCTGTTTTTAAAATTCCCTCTGCCATTGGCCTGGTCACGTCAGTGGCACTTAATGTGTATCTGGATCATCACATTTTCCATCTGCTTTCTTCTTCTCTATTTTCTTCCCATTCCAAACTAATCTTCCAAATACCTACTTGGAATACATTAAACATTGCTTAAAATTTATTTTCTTCATTTTATAAATAATATAATCCTCTACAATCTAATGCCAACCTGTTTTTCCAACAATATCCATTTTACTTATATAAAATTTTCAAATTAATTCTTTTTTCCAAATGTAACTCTCTATTCCTACTTTGTTCATAATTCCTTACTCTATATGTTTCATATTTCTAAATTCAGAAGTAATTCAGGGACTTCCCTGGTGGCGCAGTGGTTAAGAATCCGCCTGCCAATGCAGGGGACACAGGTTTGATCCCTGGTCCGGGAAGATCCTGCATGTGGCGGAGCAGCTAAGCCCGTGCACCACCACTACTGAGCCTGCGCTCTAGAGCCAGCGAGCCACAACTACTGAAGCCCGCGCTCTAGGGCCTACATGCTGCAACTACTGAGCCTGCCATGCTGCAACTGCTGAAGCCCGCATGCCTAGAGCCCATGCTCCACAACAATAGAAACCACCTCAATGAGAAGCCTGTGCACCACAAAGAAGAGTAGCCCCTGCTCACCGCAACTAGAGAAAGCCCACGTGCAGCAGTGAAGACCCAACGCAGCCCAAATAAATAAATAAATAAATAAATAAATAAGAGTGTGTGTGAGATGGAGAAAAAAGACTAAAAAGAAACATCCCAAAATGTTAGATCAGGTTAATTAAAAAAAAAAAAAAAAGTAATCCAAAGGTCAATTCATCTCACATCCCCCTTTTAACCTTCCCTGACCACCATAACTTAATGTGACTTATCCTTTCTATGATTTACAATTCAGTAAGTCTTACCTCTCATACTTTGTTCCTGTGCTATTCTGTATATGTAATTACCATTTAGTGATGAATAAAGCTCACATTTTTTGAAAAGTATAGTTCATTATAGGTGTTTAAATTGGTCATTATTTGTCTACTTATTCTACTGTTATGTAGTTAACTAAGAGAAGTAAAGATGTGCATCGCTCATATGGAGAGACACTTTGGAAAACACTTCCATCTGGTAAGCTTCAGAACTGACAGACTGTAAGCAAAGAGCTTCTGAAAGAAGCTGCAGAGAAATGACAGTTTTAACTAGCGCTCTGAAAACAATGTGTTACTCTGCAAAGTAGAATTAAATTTGACCTGAATATACCAGTTTTAATTTATAGGCAACATAACACAACTTTACTTATGGAATATTCATTGAGTAAATAGGGCCTATTGGACCTTTATCATTGCTTTAGAAAGTAATGGAACTTGATGGTTGATATCATTATATAATCATGCTATTTTTTCTCATCTGGTTTTCTGATTTTTCTCAGAAATTCATATGTTCAGGTCATTACTCCATAATCATTTTACATTTTTAGATTCATCTCCAAAGCACCCCAGTTTCTTGATTTACACCCGCATGACTCCCTCTGACTTCCCTCCTGTCTTAAAGAAAGAATAGTTCCTCTCCTTCCCTAAGTTAGCTTGTACTTTGGTTCCAATTCTTATTGGTCTCTTCCCAAACCTGGAGTCATCAGCAGATGAAACTACTCTCGTTTATCATCATGTTCTCCTACTTCTTTATTAGGTCAAACATGCAAACCAACAAAATTATTCAAGTACTACTCTCTCAATTTCTCTATCCTTCTCACCAAAACTCTAAGAAAAAAGTTGACACTATACCTATTACTTGAAACAGGGTGTGTACCTCAGCACAGTTGCTGACTGTCTGTGTGACTTTTCTTTTTTCTTTCTCTCTCTTTTTTTTTTTTTTTTTTGGCTGCAACTCGGCTTGTGGGATCTTAGTTCCCCGACCAGGGATTGAACCTGGGCCCTCAGCAGTGAAAGCATGAAGTCCTAACCACTGGACCACCAGGGAATTCCCAATGTGTGACTTTGAACAGGCCATGTAACCTACCCAAGTTTCAGTTTCTTCATTTAAAAATGAAAGTATTCTTACCTCACAGAATATTGCAAACTAAAAAGAAAGAATACCTGATTCAACATTTATCTCTTTGCAAATGAATCTAAAATATTTCTAGGCAAAACCTCTTTAATCTAGTCTTGCACGTTCAACAATCTGCTTGTCAAACTGCAGAATTTCCTGCTTCCCCTATTTCATTCAGAGGTCCACTCTTCTTAAGGCCATTTCAGAATCATGTTTTCTTTTCCCTATGCTCTGTTATGCAATTAGTCACTAGGTCTAAATGAATCCCCCTTTCTCTTTTCAGACCTGATTTGACTCTTGCCAAAATGATAACAATAGTTTCTAAAAGTTTTTTTTCACTCTTCTAATCAGCTCCTCTTCCAGTTCATCTCTATTTCTAAGCCGTTTTTTTGTGAACTGTATAAATTCTTTTCTCAAAATCTTTCAATTCATTCCCAGTAACAACCAAAGTAAACTAAAATTGATCATTCTTTCAATATGATCTGACATTCAGGCTCATACTGTGCTATTAATTTTTTTTACTCCAGTCAAATTGAGCTATTTACCCCTCCTTTGGATATATCCCTTGCCTTTTAGCCACTGGGTCTTTGCTCCAGCCTTACCTCCCTCTGGAATTTTTCCTCATCCATCCAACTGTGGAAACACAACTCCATCCTGATTTTAACTTCCTCTTCTCTGTAGCCAGAAACAAACTTCTTCTTTTCTGAACACGTTGATATTGCATTTTATCTTTTTGGTGGCCTACCTTCTCAGACAATACCAATGGGTTAAATATGAAATATACACCCCTTCACCTACAACCCACATACCCATAAAAGGATTAGAGGAAAGGTTAATTCTATTTATTTAGTATCTTTTGGTGTAGAGAGTAAATACTTTCCAATGGATAAATGTTGAAAATAAGCACAAAATCTACTGCTCAGTGGTAGTAGAGTTATAGATATAGATATAAATATAGATATACAGATATTGTAAAACAAAGAATGTTTTCCACCATCCAATTCTATAAGGATCAAGCCATTAGCCACTGCATTCATTGACCTACAGCACACCCCGAAACGAATTCAGGATGAAGAACAGGAGGAGACACTCTGTGCTTTGGGAAAACAGGCAAAACAGACTCTTAGATAGTTAGATATATTTCACGAAAAATTTTTATATACCCAGATTTTTGCATCTTCCCATACATAGAAAAGCACTAAAATCAATAACTGAGATATCTATTCCTCGTGACTAGCAATAATCTTCTATCTGGATGTATGCTTGACTGCACATATTTCTTGGCCAAAATCATATATATCCTGGCCAGTTTGAAACATCTCCTGAGAGCTACTGAGAGGCTGCCTCCTGGGCTCTAGCCCTCAGTAAGGTCTCCGAATAAAACTGAAACTCACAGCTCTCACGTTGTGCGTTTTTCCTTCTGTCGACAATGTAGACATAGACCCAAAGGCAGATATAAATTTGCCAGTTAACTAATATTAATCTATATAGACACATTCTCTTAAATACAAGGCCTTACGATGATCTGCCTAAGAACCCAGTTGTCAGAGATGTCCTGGTCAGGGTGTATATTATAAATTATTTAAGTGGAAAGATATGTTACAAATGATATTATCCAATTCATTCATTTTATAGATGAAGAAACAGATGCCCAGAAGTATTAAGGTCTTCTGAGTCTGCTTCTACATATTTCTGCTCAGTTAAGCAGTTCTATTTATTCTGTGCCTAAACCTTTTTTTTGGATAGGACCTGTTAATTAGGTAATTAGGGCTTATTCCTCAAATTAGAATGTTCTTCTCTAATCTGTCAGATAAACAGAAAATTGTTTCCTCTTTACTTTTTAGCTATCACTAAACAAATATTTTCCCCCTGCTTTTCTTCCTGCTTTTCTCAGAGCCAATCAGGAAACTTTTGAGTTAATTAAATAAATAGGACAAATCACAAAGTCCTCCCTTCCCTTCAGCTATCAGTAAGTTAGTTCAGGAATATTATAGCTTTTTTTTCTTGAAATGATTCCTTGATCTACACATTAACTTTTTAACTGATAATAAATATGTAATTCCCTAGAAATGTCCATAACTGGCTCAGTCTTATCTAAGGGAAAAGAATTATGTGGAACCAGGCTAGAATTTTTGTGATATAGGGGAACAAAACTTGCCACCCCCAAATCTCTTTGGCATGCAAACTATTTCGAGCTGAAAACAATCAAGGCCCAAAAGATTCAGGAAAAATCTTAGACCTCCCCACTAACTGCCTAAAAGAAATTACACAGAGAGCCTGTTCGCAGAATAGAGATATCACCAGAGATACCTGCAGAGAATAAGGGCCAGGTATGGCGGGGGAAGCTCTAGGCAGGTCCTAAAGATCCGAGTCCACTCTGCATCCCATTGTCTCTGCATGGCCCAGCAAACATTTGTTTACCAAACATGTGCTTTTCCATCTCTATGTCAATTGCCTTCCTTCCCTATGAAGTCCCAAAGCACTATCCCCAACATCCTCTTCTATTTTTAGATGAAAATGGTATTTAAGGTGAGGGCTTCAGCCATTTTGGTGAGTTACTCAATTTACCTGGGTCTCCCCCGTGTATATTTGTTATTAAACTTTTGTGTGATTTTCTCCTATTAATATGTCTCATGTCAGTTTAGTTCTTCATCCAGCCAGAAGAACCTAGAAGGGTAGAGGAAAATTTCTTCCCCCCAACAGTGGGGAAATATAAGGCAAAATGTAGGGTTGGCCCACAGCGATAGGGACAAAATAGGTGATTAAATAGTTAATCCCAATAGAGGATTGTAAGTAAAAAAAAAAAAAGTATGGGAGACCCCTGTAAATTAATGATCACTCAAGAAAGCAGGTTTACTTAACCACAAAACCAAGCAGGCTTGCTTAGAAACAAAACCCCACAGAAGAAGCATGAGACATGTCCCAAAACAATAAAACAATGGTGGCATGAGACCCACATCCTGCCCAGTGAGTTAAGTAAGTTAATGACCCCTAGGACATGCTCTCTGCACACATAAAAAAACAATACTTTGTGGAAAGGTGACATTTCAAAGTAAAAGACGCTCATTGTACTGAGACCTGAAATAATTTTTCCATAGTGCCGCAACAGTCCCAGCTTGACCATGTAGGGATAAGAAAACTCCCCTGCTCAACATGGAGGAGGAACTGATGAAGGAAGCATGACATCTACTCAAGAATGAGGAAGAAGGTGGTCTTTTCCCCCTCCCCACTTTTCCTTTGATTATAAAACTGTAGCCCACTAAGTTCTTGGGATGCAGCACCCTCTCGCCTGCCTGCTTGTAAGCCTCACAAGCTTCCTATCCTAATAAATCACTTCTTATCTATCACTTTGCCTCTTGCTGAATTCTTTCTGTGCTGAGACATAAAGGACCAGAGCTCCTGGGAGCCCAACCCGAAAACGCCACCTAGCGGTTTCAACAAGACTGCCTTCTAGGTGGCAACAGTACTCAACATACAGGTTTCCCAAATATTTAGGAAGGGAAGAATCTTTCAAGATGAGGTAAAGGGTTTGAGAAGCTCCCCAATTGAATGGAACAGATAGGAACAAGAAGAGAGTCAGAACTCAAGTGGACCAAAGCTGGGAAGAGGAGGTGGGGTGCTCCATGCCCCACAGGAAACTGGCTTCAAAATCCATGTTATAAGAACCTGGTGGGGAAGTGGGGTTTGGTAAAGTCATCGACCAGAAACTGCAGGATGAGAATATTAAATATTAGTCACTCAATAAATATTTTTTATTAATTAAATTCTAAATTTTGTCTTATTTTATTAGAATATTGGGCTTATTTGGGGCTTGGGGATCAGAAAGACATAAGTTTGAGTCCCAGATGCACTACTTACCATCTATTTGGCACTGGAGAAATTAGCTAATTTTTCTAAGACTCTTTTCTCCTCTGCAGATGAAATTTACTAAGACTTACCTCATTCGATTGTTTTGAGGATTTAATAATATAAAATATGTCATTGTTAACTTACTCTCTGACATGGGATTTCTGAACACTACTCTGAGGTGAAGAGGTTAAATGAAGAAAACAGAGAGGTACGTTTCATCATCAAAAGCAACAGCTTCTAAAAACATTTACTAAGCATGTATTAGATTGTGATGTTATATAGTGCATAGCACTGAGAAAACCTTGACTGCTTTTTACTGTTTGGGTGGTAATTTTCTTTAAAACCTTTCCTGAGTTCAAAAACAAACGGGCTTTCCTGACCAGTCACCCTCATCAAGGGAAAAGATTGAATGTCTCATCAGGCAGTGTACCCCTGACTGTTTTAAGTACAAGTCCTCCTGGAAAACTCTTAGTTTTGCTCACTGAACCATAAAATTAAAGTACCATAGAAGAAATCCAGAATAGCTACAATGCCAAAATATGTATCACACAATACTGAAAGGCTTCAAAATTACTGTATTTACAAAAGGGTTTAACAGATTAAATAAATGCAAGTTTTATGGTCTAAGAAAGGAAACGCAATTTTAGTTAACTAGCACTTTTCTACTGTTCTAAACCTTTTAATGGGTGCAGAGGGAATTTGCACTTACTGAAGTAGATCAGTGAAATGATAATTTGTCTTTGAATAGAGTACTTTTATTACATTAATTTCTGCCATTATTGTGGGAGATAAGATGTAAGCCAAAGAGTAACTGAAAATTAAAGTCCAAAGAAGAGGAAAAGAAACAAAAGAATAGCTTATGTCACATTACACAATATGTATGACAAAATGAATTTTATATAGCCATTTATTGCAATCATTCAATGCCAATTATATGCACTTACTTGTGCTTGATTTGTCTTTACAGTTATTACAAACCATTCCCTTTAAAAGGTACATTTTATTTTATTTTTTATTGTTAAAGAACAGAAGAAGTGATCCAGAGCAGATACAATAGAGAAAAAACAAATAGGTTAAAAGACTAAAAGAATAAGGTAACTTTAAGATCTTGAACTGGTTTTTTATTTCTTAAAATTATAACATTTTCTCTCATACATTTTCTAGATTTGGTGTTAACAAAATCGATGCCCTTTGAAAGTCAATGATAACAAGGAGAAAATACTCAGAATACTAATTTGGATAAATGACATTTTAAAATTCAAAAAATATTTGCTGAAGGTAAATTAGTAATGAGTGACTTACTAGTCAGGGAGATTGTTAGGTAAATTTTTTAAATGTTATTATAAAACATTCAGATATATAAAAAGAATATATTTTTATATATATCAGATATATAAAAAGACTAATACAAGTTCATACATATGCACTACCCATCTTAAAGAAAATATAACCAGTATGGTGAAACTGTATATACCTTGCCAAAACATTTTTCGTCTCTTCTACACACAGGTAACCAAAACCATTAATTTGGTATTTATCATTCTCATGAATCTTTTTATAATTTATACACGCACATGCACACACATAGTCCTCACTTTGCCTCATTCTGTCTTCTTTTCTAAGTTCAAAATGTAGATGCTTGGCTCATTAATTTTCAGCCTTTATTCTTTCCTTATAAACATTTTTTAAAGCAATACATTCTTCTCTAGTTACTATTTTAGATGGACCTCTGAAGTTGCATTATCTAATTCCTTATTGGTCATTCAATCCCAAATATGTTCCCTTTCCCATTCTGATTTATTTGATCAGTATGCTATTTAGAAGACATTTTTTTAAGTTATCTTTTAAAATTGATTCCTAACCTTGTTAACCCTAACACTATGCCTGTATGAAACAGAATCTTTGAAATTTTGTTGCGACTTCATTTATGGCCTAGTACACGGTCAACTTTTGTAAATGTCTCATGAATGCACGTGAAAAATGCGGCCACTGACATTTTAACATTATAACAGGGGTGTAGGGTATTACATTGTGGATTTAATTTGCATTACCTCAATAACTAATGATGTTGAGTAGTTTTATCAAGTATTTATTTGCCATCTATATATCTTCTTTTGAAGTATCCATAAAATATTTCACCTACACTTAATTGGTTTTTTTGTTCTTTATAAATCTTATAAGCAAGACTTTTATCACATATATGATTTGTAAATGTGGCCTGTTTTCATTCTTTAACAATGTCCTGATGAGCAGAGGTCCTAAATTTTGCTGAAAACTAATTTCAACATTTTCATTTGTATATCATGCGTTTTCATTTGTGTATCATGTTTCTAAGAAACCTTTGCCTAATTCAAGGACATAAACATTTTCTCCCATATTTTCCTTAGAAATTTTATACTTTTAGATGATTCATTTTTGTCTATGATCAGTTTTGAGAAGACTGTTGTATAAGGTACAAGGTATTGATTGAAAGTCATTGTTTTGCATATACATATCTGATTGTTCCAGCATATACACTGAAAATACTATCCTTTCTCCACTGAACTGCATTTTGAGGCCTTTATTTTTATTTAAAATGGGTAACTAAGTATGATGATACATGGTACTACATATTACAAAACTTGCAAAGTGGCCAAAATGACTTATGAGACCATGGATTGCTTTAAAATGCGGAACAAATGAAAAAAATCAGAAGTTTTCAAATGGATTAGTATTAAGTTACAGTTCAGAATCTCCTACCTGTTAATTTCTACAAGACAAATATTCTTTGTCTGAAATGTAATAAATTAACTTTCTGGAGTCAGGCATCTAATTAGATAATCCTATCCTATCCCACAGGCTCTGTGATTCTTGGAAGACCAGGGGGTGAACCACCCTTTCCAACTGCAGTCAGCACCTGTCAAAGTATTAGGACACTGTGTTTAGTCACACCCAACTTGTGAAATCATTATATCTTCAAGTTTAAATTTTGAAGATTCATATTTAAGAAAAATCTGATTGTTTATTTGGATTTGGGCATCTATAGATCGCAAATCAAATATGATGAGTTGGTAAGAAATAGAGCTCAAATACCAAGAGAGATAAAGATTGTTTTGATACTAATTCGTGCTGCCAGATTGAAAGCTTACCCACGGGTGAGTCCTGTTAGTCTCCAGGCTCATTAATCACTTACATTTAGTAAGACTCTCCTGAGAGATGCTGCCATGTGTTAAATAAATATTATGTAAAATTTTTAAAGTAGTAATTTTCTCTAAAACTGAGCTCAATTCATCCTTCGGGGACATGTGCACAACCCACAGGTGTGATCACAATTCCTAGGATTAAGTAGAAGCAGCTCTACTACATTCTGGGTGAGCTATGAAGAAATTTCCCTCCATGTTTCTCTGGGATTTGCTGCCATCTTTATTGTCTGGAAGGAGAATCAGATATATTCTGATATCTGTAGCCTTTTCATGAGTCAGTCATTTACAGTAATTATGGCCTAGCCATCCACTCCTAAAATACAGATGAACCTGAGAAATAGATGAAATTAAGCTCCTCCAGTCTTAAAAGATATATTCTTAGACTGGAATTTATAGCCCCTGCACCCCCCGCAGGAGCCCCCTAAAAGCCATCAAATCCCTGAAAAATGTCAAATGCTGTGTTCAGGAGAGAGTGTTTATACCATCAGATATATAGCAAGCCCCTAAGTAAGGAAAAGTTAAGAAGCACCAACTTGGGAGGGCTAGTTCTATTAAATGGCTTTTTGTGTGAGTGGCTTAGTCATTTAGTGCTATCTCAAGGATATTTCATGTCTTCTTTTCATTGTGTTCATTATCTAACGTAAATGGCAGCATAATATTGCATAGTATTGTTGTCTCATAATTTTCCTAACACCTTCATTACCATTAAGTATCTTTTGTTATTTCCCTATTGCAAATACTCCTTATTATATGTATTTCATGTCTGTATTTTGGTACAATTCCCCAAAGTTGATTAACTCTAAATGAACATTTTCTGCAGCTCAGTGATAATTAAATTGTTTTTAAACAAAATCTTTACTGTGATAAAAGGAGAACTGTCTTACACAGTGTACATGTCTGACCCTCCTTCCAGAATCCATTTTGGTGAAACAGCTTTGCTGATGACCTATCTAGACATCATTCCAGCTGTTCCCCCTGGGCTTCAGGCACACTGCCAAGTGAGGAACTTACCTGACTTTAGAGGCCCAGCTTGGCCAATTTAACTCTATTTTAGGAAAAGCAGACATTAAAGTCCACAATCAATGGAAGGGAGTGCTGCTATAGTGCTTCTGAGTCCATAGTGCTCCTGGGAAAGGATGGCAGCAACTGCCTAGAGAGAAGACAGGATATTGCCTTCATTACCCCTGCTTCTGCTGGGCAAAAGGAAGTTTCAGTAGAGGACTTGGTGAGACTCTGAGCGAAGTCAGGATCAAACTCTGACTTGTGTACCTGAAGCAAGGCTTCCAATGACCCTATAGATATGAAAAGTCATAGCAGGTACAGATCAAGATCATGTGACCAATCAGGACCCAATACATAGGGAAATATGATAACACATAGCAAGTGCTAAGTGCTCTGCAATATACCTGAGCTATACATATGAGCAAAATGTGACTTCTGTGTACTAGAGGTACATCATTTAGTGGAAAAGAAAGGAAAGTAAAAAACACCATAGGAAGACTGCTATCATCTCAAGTGCTCTAGATGAAGAACTTTACACAAATTTACAAAAAGTCCAAATGTAAATAAATTTTAAATAGTATAAAATTATTCAATATCATTATAATAGAGTTTGAATTTATTGGTTGCTGGGCAGCAGGAATAGTCTGACCTTCTCCCTAACAGGAATCTCAGTTACACAGCACCACCAGAAATGGCATCAGGACATGGATATTGAAAGCAACACTTTGCAGCCATCCAAACACATAGTGTACCAACTGTGCATGCCAACTTTTCTCTTTTTCATTTTCCTTTGGGCTATCTAGGAAAATAAAGTAGATCCTTCGTGGTAGAAATCTAGGGATCCCTGTTAGACTAAACATGCTAAGATGTCTATTCTTACTAGATCCTGTACTTCATTAGAGCAGAATCTTTGTATATTACATCATCCACTCTAGTAACTGATGTTACTGTCCAGTGAATAATTTATGAATGAATGAATGCATACATGCCTTTATTTCTTCCCCAGAGTAATAATGTTGCAGAGAGCTGCCCAACGTTTAATTAAATTGTGTAACAGGGTGGTTTCCGTGTGTGTGCCTGCATGTATATATAGCATGGGTATATTTTATTGTATTGACAGAACTTAGGCCTAAACTATACATGAGAGTTGATTTCACCTAAAAGTTTCATGCAAGATCTTACAAGTATGTGCCGCCATAAGTTCTCCTGCTCTGTTAAAACCTCCATATATATAAAACAGTTCATTAAATGATAGTGATTTCTGTTTACTTGGAATTTAAACAATGGGAATACTTTTAAGAACTTAAACCATATCATAAACACAATGACAAATATATGAAAATAAATGAACTTGGATGTTACTTTTTTAGTATAAAAATGTTCCAGTCTTAGGCTAAAAGAGCTGGGTAGAGATTTGGGCAGCTGCTTGGCACTTAGGCTATACCACAATTTGCTATGCTCAAGATTCAAACTGGAAAATATCCATAGGGCATTAATCGAAATAAGTTATTCTGTTACTATAGTTAACTTTCTCCTTTGGATAATGTCATGTTTTGTGTTTCAATGTAGCAAACTTAATTTTCATGAAAATAAGCAAATATTTGGAAATTACATTTTGTTGGAGAGTCTACATATATTGTTAAGCAATATGTGTTTAAACTTATATATCACTGTTATTAAGCAAGACAGTATTGTTAAATTCGAGGATCATGTTAACTATTAGCCTAGAGCAAATTTTATTTTAATGGAAATTTTGATAGATACTTAACCAAAGAAGTGATATTATACCTCTAACTTAATGCTTAGTAAAAGGGCATATAAATTATAGTGAACAAAATAATATGGAGGTGAAATGATCATTCTTAGAGAGTTGACTGAGAATCAGCTTGTCTTCTCAATGCTTTAATATTCAAGTATCTGTTTGCTCTAGGAAACATGGGGTTTAGACCTCTGATGCATTTAAAATAGTACTGAGATGTGCCACATTTCATTGCATTAATTTCTTCAGTAATTTGATTTTCAAAAAAGTGGAAGGAAAGTAGGCTGCCGCCTATTTGTATGGTTGAGCTTGTACTTTAACAAACACTTCTTTGCTGCGTTCGACTCCATGAATATATAGTACAAAGACATGATATTGTTGTAAACAATGCAGAGATTCATGACTTCTTTTATAAAAAGGGTCATTTGATTTCTGAAATTAAGCCATCACCTGGTTCCCTCTAGCAGTGACTTTTCTGGAGCATCTCTCTCTCTTTGTCTTCACCTCACCTCCTTACCACCTGCAATGGCCAGTGGGTAGCCTACATTTCCTGTTCCTACTTTGGGAGAAAAATTGGGAGATTTAGTGCTGTGTTATCCTCAGAATCTCTGAACGGTTGCCTGCCTGCGTACTGGGAATCTAATCCCTCACTCTGTAGAACTGGTCAATTCTTATAGATGAGTATTTTGTTAACTTCCTTGCTTAATTTTCCACATTTCCTTCCTGGTTTTCAGACATCTGGTGTTTCTGCACTAAAAAAATGTTCTAAAATGTGACATGCGACTGTTACAGTACAAAAGAAGGGGTTTTTTTCTCCGAAATGTGATGTGAAAGTAAAACACTAGGATACCAAATAATTTTCAGTAAATGCTTCACTGTAGTGTACATTAACAGTTGGATATCACATCCATATGCTGCCAACTTCTAGATGCTGAGGTAGGACAAGGAAGGAGGTGCTAAGGTTTTAGGGGTGCTGAATCAGTGGGTTCAGCATCCTGCTAAGCTAGCCACTGGGTCAAGTGCTCATGGGTACAGCTGGTGGCAAGTCCCTGCAATCAGAAGCCATCACTAGCAGGCAGACTCTACAGTCATTTTAATCATTCTTTGGCAAAGCTCGCAGTAAATGTACTGACTGGATATATTTTCCTGGGAACTATCACTGTGGCTTTAGTATCCTGCTTGAATTGAGGCAGTGTGACATAATGCAGAATCACTGATGATAAAATCAAATATTCTACTGGTCCTGAGGCTATAGGACCTGAGCCTATAGAACTTTATTCTATAAAGTTACTCTAAGTCTTGATCTAGGCAACAGCATTATTGTTTACAAGGCAGAAGGTGTGTACAGTATGTCTAAGATATTATTTAAGTGGACCCTAGAATATTTACACAATGGTGAAGAGTTGAGAAATATGGCATTTTATGTTTAATCAAAATGTGCAAAGATCCAGTCTATTGAATGTTTTAAAGTTTGCTTGTTTGTTTGTAGTTACACGTGTATGTAATTTAAAATGTCAGATGGGCCTATAAGATTTTGTAAAAACCAGCAGTCCCCTGCTTTTCTCCTCCCCACCCTACCCCATACCAGTAAACATTTTTCTCTTTTAGTTGGTTAGCTATGTACTCAGAGATTTGCCCCATAATTCTTAAGTAACATGCTTATATTGATACACCATGGTTTCTTTCCATTTTCTATATTTCCTATATGGAAGATGAGAATATAGTTCTTCCACACTTCTCTCACTCACTTCTCCTCCAACCACCTTTATTTTTTATTTTTTTTTTAAATTTTTTTATTTTTGGCTGCTTTAGGTCTCCGTTGCTGCATGCGGGCTTTTCTCTGGTTGCAGAGAGCGGGGGCTACTCTCCGCTGCAGTGTGTGGGCTTCTCATTGCGGTGGCTTCTCTTGTTGTGGAGTACTGGCTCTAAGCATGTGGGCCTCAGTAGTTGCAGCACACGGGCTCAGAAGTTGTGGCATGCAAGCCCCAGAGCAAATGGGCTTCAGTAGTTGTGGTGCGTGGGCTCAGTAGTTGTCGTGCGTGGGCTCTAGTAGAGTGCAGGCTCAGCAGTTGTGGCACATGGGCCCAGTTGCTCTGTGGCATGTGGGATCTTCCTGGACCAGGGATTGAACCCATGTCCCCTGCACTGGCAGGTGGATTCTTAACCACTGTGCCACCAGGGAAGTCCCTCCTCCATCCACCTTTAAATGAGATTATGTTGTAGTTAAAGCAGTGTTCAGTGTTTACATTATTATTACTATTTAAACATTACTCACAAATGAGGCGTGAAGTTTTCTAGAAGTACATTTCCTATCTTGTATGCTGTTCTGTTCCCCTGGAGTTCATAAATGCCTCCATTTCTCCATTGTCTGATTTTTTCCATCTATCACTAATTTCCCTCCAAAAATGCAAATCTTCTCTCAATTCATTTTTAAAAGAAGCAAAGTAATCTCCCGGATTTTTCAGTTTGGGAATTTATTTCCTGCTCTTGTAGAAAATTTATGAAACATACAAAAATAAATAAAAGGAATAATTCTATGAGTACTAAAGTACTCACTTCTCAGTTTAAGAAATAAAGGTTTACATGAAATATAAAAGTCCTCATCTACTTTCCCCTGATATATCCCTAGTGACTCATGTAATCTCTGTTCCAAATTTAATGTTGATGACTCTTATTCACAGTTCTATACTTTTTCCATGTATATATACATAACAAAGCAAATGTATTATAGTTCAGGATACTATAAAATATTTTAGAAATGCTACCATGCTGTTGTTAAAATATAATACAAAAGAGAGACCGAACTTGTAAATTCCCTGGGCAGACAAAACTATTTAAACCATATAAGAAGAACTAAGTCTAGCTTATTTCATGAACAAAACAAAAAGGTTATTTCTTGTAAATGTCTCTGACAATCATAAAAGAAATTTGCCGTCTTCTGAAGATGGTATAAGATGATCACATTTAGCTAACCCCTTGCTGTCCAGAAATCCCATTGTATTAACCAATCATTGTAAAGTTTAAAGAACTTCCTCATTTTCACTTTATAATCCATCCTGTAACATCATGCCTCTGAGCTTCATACCAGTTTTGGGTTTGAAAGCTCCCCCGTTTGATAACTGTTCTTACATACACAATACATTCTTACTAAAAATTGGTTCCTGATCTAGTTTTATTACTACTTCTGAAATTCTGACACTGTACCTATTTTCATTCTTCCTACTTCTTCACTTGACATTATCATGTGCACGAGTTCATTTCTGTTGATACACGTAATTCTGATTCACTGACTTGCACTGCTCTGTGGCGTAACCATTATATTGAACGTGCATAAGCAGTGGAAGTAAACACAAAGCTACTCCATTTTTGTCTTTCCATGTCACTTTAAATCCTCCGTGTGATTCTACTACTTGCAGAGACAGAAAATGAAAAATTCTGATAGATCCCATGACTTAATGGAAACCGTGAGAGCTGTAAGTCACAAAACAGTCTCAATTCACTGTATAAAAGGTCCAGTCACGTGTTATTACCAAAGTCAAAATTTGATTTAAAGTTTCAGCATCTCCTCCGGCTCAGCTTGTCTCTGTGTAAGAAGCTTGCAGTTAGCCAGAAAGAAGAACCCGGCATTTTCTTAACCTTTGACTCCTCCTCTCTCTCAACTCCCTGGAGTTGGGGATGCTATGTTTCACACATAAGGAAAGTCGAGGAGAATTGCAACGATGCTCACCCCGACAGTTTTGAACAACTGAGCCAAAGCGAACAATTGCAACTTCTAGATTTTTAATATGATTATAATAACCCTGGTCTGTTTCAGCCACATTTGTGTCATTTAATGTTACTTGCAGCCAAGTTCCTTTCAAAACAATATGCTCTTTCAATGGTATTAGAGTGAATTATCTGTGTCTTCTGTGATAATGTGTTTTTTTTTCTTTTTTCCATTTTAATCTGTTACTATGGTGAAAAACAAAGGTTGTTTAATGATAAAAGACTTTTGCATGTCTGATATAAACCCAATTTTTGTGTTTATAGATATAGATACTACAGATAGATATTCTGTACTTTTGCATGATTTTCCTCCTTCTAAAACTCTAAATAGTTGTGTATTGAATATTCTCATTTCATCTTCTTATCTTTCATAATTTCTACCTCTATTTCACTCTGTGATTTAAATTATTAAATATTTTGTGTATAATATTTTTATGTCTACTAGTTTACTAATTCTCTTTCTACCCATGTTATGTACTATTAATCTAGCACATTGAATTTCTAGTAAATTCTCAAAATTCTCTTTGGTTCTTTTAAAAATATACCTTTTCAATTTTTACAGCATCTTGTTTTTTAGTTATTAATATACTCCTTCATTTCTTTAAATATATTAAACAGGGCTTCCCTGGTGGCGCAGTGGTTGAGAGTCTGCCTGCCGGTGCGGGGGACACGGGTTCGGGCCCTGGTCTGGGAGGATCCCGCGTGCCGCGGAGCGAATGGGCCCGTGAGCCACAACTACTGAGCCTGCGCGTCTGGAGCCTGTGCTCCGCAACGGGGGAGGCCGCGATGGTGAGAGGTCCGCGCACTGTGATGAAGGATGGCCCCCACTTGCTGCGACTGGAGAAAGCCCTCGCACAGAGGCGAAGATCCAACACAGCCATAAATAAATAAATAAAGCACACCTAGTATAGTGTAATTAAAAAAAAAAAATTTTGATTTAAAAAATATATATATATATTAAACATTGTTCTATATTCTATATTCCCTGACTACAATTTCATGATCTTCAGATGTTGCTGAGATATTTTTTAAATGACTCTTATCTTGCCATTTTTTCTTTATGTGATAAGTGATTTTTGATAATGAGTTTATATTCTTTAGAACTTTACCGTAAGTAATTATTTAAAGTTTGTTTTTCCAGAGATGTGATCCCTGAACCTTGAACTAATCTGTGTCCAACAACCAATGTCCAACAATAAATTGGGGTTTGAATAGTAGATCTTATTTTCAGATTTAACATTTCAAGGATAAAACTTCTCATTTTCATGTTATGTTCTCTAGATTGAAATTTACATCATCATTACTATTTTTTTTTTTTGGATCCTCATTTCTCATATGGTTGTTATTCCTGATAAATCAAAGTTTCAAAACCTCAAAGTAGTAGGAAATGATTTTGCCATGAAAGAATCATTTGATTCTACATTTCAAGCTGTGTAAGGAAGATAACTGATACACTTTCTTATAGCTTTCGTGTATTGATATTGAAAGTAATTATATCTAACGGCTCTGTAATTTTGAAAATTTCCTGTTTCTTTGGCATCTTACAGAATTTTGTCTTAATTTCCTGCATCTATTGTTTTTGTGAAAGTTTCAACTCAAATGTGGAAGAACTAAGCTGTATTTATGGGTGTCAAAGAAGGAGCTGAATAATCAATATATGTCATATTAAAACCCTAATTAAAAATCAAATTCTAAAAGTGATGACAGTAATGGGTAATACTGATGAAAAACAGAGATTGGCCAGAGATTAAAACAATTCGAAAAATATTATCTGTCATTTTTTTTTCTATTTCCATATGGCTACAATTGCACAGTTTTGTGCTGCTTCATGAATCAACTACAAAACTTGTTTTTTCATTTAAAACCCTTTTCCTTAATGCACACAAGAAAGTTTATGTGGAAAACAACTTAACCCAGTTGTAAATTTTGTTAAATCATCTAGAGCAACCCACCAATGTTATGTCCTCCTCATGTAAGAAGTGCTACAACTGTCAGCTCGTTGCATTTGCTACAGAGGATGTACCCTTTTTTAAAGGGCATTCCCATTTAATACCTCGTTTTATTCTTATAATTTCCCTACGTGGTAGGACAAAACTTATTGCCGTTATGTCACAAATGAGAATACTAATGCACCAAGTGGCTGAGAGATTTGACTAAAATCACAAAGCCCCAGGGTGCAGAAGTGTAGGGGGAAAAAGAGAACCTGGAGACCCAGACTCTGGTCCTGACTCTGTCTCTCATGAGCTTGCCTCTGTGTGTACAAAACTGCCTGCTCTGCCTAAAAGCCTCACAGTATCATTCTGAGAAACAAGGGCAATATTATGTGAAATGTGAAAGTACGTTCAAACCCACACAGTGATAGACCAATATAAGGTGATATTATGTGATATGAAAATCATGTTATGAAGAGCAGGCTAAATCTAGCTCTAGCTTCTGTGTAAAAGAAGAAAGATGATTTTTCTACACCACTCAGAACGACACGTGCCAGAACAATCTATTATGACAGAAACATTTTTTAAAATTTCCTAAGGAAAGGGAAGTGTTGTTATTTCCTACTGGGAGAAAAAAGAAGTCTTAGAAGAAAATGTGGCAATTGTCACGAACTTTAAATCAGGATATTTGGCTTTAAATCCTGCCTTTGGCACCAAGGAACTGAAACTTAAATTTTTTTGAAACTGTAGACCTCAATTTATACTCTGTAAGGTTACACTAGAAAATACTGAAGGTCTTTTTCGGCTCTGACACACTCTATTGCTATAATTCTGCTTTCTAAGTGGAGGGCCTCTGTGAAATTGCTAAATATTGATACAGTAACACTTCAATGCTCTTAATAATGGAATTCTTCAGTTAATTGGGTGTTACCTCAGTTTCTTATATTTTCATATTCCTTCTCTCACTACTGTTTTGCTTTTACTAACACTCTCTCACAGATTTTTCTTGCACCATAGTCTCTGATATCCCCTTTCCCTAGCCCTCCCTCATTTTTTTAAGTTCCACACTACCCTCTTGCATTTCTGGCTATAGAGTGTAAGGACTATCCTTGTTTTGCAATCCAAACAATCCCAACACCTTCAGCGCTCCACATTTTTAGAGCAAAAGATAAACAGTATCACAACTTTATTGGAGAGTCTGTGATAAGCAGAATAATGGCGCCACCAAAGATATCCACATCCTAATGTGGACAATGTTGTTACCCTACGTAGGAAGAGGGATTTTCCAGGTGTGATTAGATTAATGGTTTTGAGGTAGGGAGATTATCCTGGTTATCCAGGTGGATCCAACATAATCACAGGGGTCCTTATGAGGAAAAGAAGGGAGCAGGAGAGTCAGAGTCAGAAAGAGAGATATGACTATAGAAGCAGACGTCAGAAAAAAAGTTTGAAGACGCTACACAGTTGGCTCTGAAGTTGGTACCAGGGGGTCACAAGCCAAGAAACTCAGGCAGCTTCTAGAAGCTGGACAAGGCAAAGAAATGGATTCACCCTAGAGTCTCCAGAAAGAACTCACACCTGCTGAGCTCAGTCATACCCATTTCAAACTTCTGACCTCCAGAACTGTAAGATAACAAATTCCTGGGTTTTTAAAGCCTCCACGTGTGTGGTGATTTGTTGGCAATAGGAAACCAATAGAAAGCTGTCTACTCTTCTCAGCAGTTTGACTCATCTCTAAGTTGGACTTCGGCATAACTGTAAAAGTTATGTTCCATTTAGTTCCTGGAAGACCTTAAGAAGCTGTGTATATTTTGAAATTTTCCAGAAATGCTCCAATCCCCAAGTTAGTCACATAAAATTTTTTTTTGAGAATATTTTACATCGTAATGCAATTTGCATTCCATTTATATTCTCCTTAACCTACTGCTGGCATAATTGATGTTCTCAGGTAATCACAATGAGCTAGCTTACAGAGATTTCTAGATAATGTTTAAAGTTGTTTTCAACCCTGAGCTTATGTGATTATATTGTAAAAAACAAATTAGAAATCACCCAAACCTATCAACTCATATCTCCTTTCCTGAAGTGTACTCTGTGTGACTCTGATTACAGCATATATCGTCTTAAATTTCATTATCTAATATATGTCTAAGTTTCTCTGAATTACTAATTATTGATATCTGGATATTTCTATGGGTGGGACTATCTACTTTTAAAATCCTTTCTGCCTTATCTAGTCATGCGGAATTCGGGGAGCAGCCCTCTCACCATCCAAACATACTCTACGGAATAACACTCCTATCCCACTGTGGAAACACCCTGTTTCTGGATTTCTTAATTGTGACAGTAAGAATGGGAAGTTACACAATGGGAAAGTAATAGTTATTCACTGATGACCATGGAAGGATACATGGAGGGAAACTTAATTCAGTAGATTTCCTTGAAGATGGAATAAGACACAGAAAAAAAGAATTAGCCACTCTGGGAAATAGGGAGGGGAAAAATACTAACTTCAAAAACAGGAAGTATACACAAAGAAAAATCCCAAGGTGTTTTTGTAGTATCATGGTATATTGAAGGTATTATGCACAGCTAAATATTTCAGAGGCATGGGATTTAGGTCACATGGACTTAGGAGATGAGGCTGGAGAAGTAACGGGGGCCAAATCAAAAAGGCTCTGATCAATCAATGCTAAGGAATTTGATCTTTATCCTATAGGACACAAGAAGCCAAGTGAGTACTTTAAATAGAGAAATAACATAGCTAGTGTTGTATTTTAAACATCTGGGACCCTGTATGGATGATAGATTTGAGGGAGATGGTTATATGGGCAAGAATCCAAGCTCAGAGGCTGTTGTAACACTTTGATCGCAAACGATGAGAGTCAATGGTGATAGGTATGGAGGGGGGAACCATTTATTAATTGGCATGAAAGCAAAGGGATGGTGATTGTCCTTCCCCACTGCCACTATCACCAACACCAAGTTTCACAATTTAGTAGTCAGGAGGACAACCAAATAAGAGGAATAAAGGATGATAAATTTCATTTTAAATATATGTCTCTGAAAAACAAAGAATAAGAGGAGAGGTCAAATAGGCGGTTGACAAAGCTTGGTTGAATATATATTTGGAGCATTATCAGTACACAGATGGATAAGAGCATTTGGCTTTTGAAGACTTGACTCCCCAGTTTCACTAAAGACCTGGAACTAGAAACATTACTTAGTCTCCATGAGCCCCAGTTTTCTCATTTGTAAAATGCATATTATAATCCCAAAACTCATAAAGTTTTGTACAGTTCTTATACATATAAAGCACTTAGCATAATACTTATCCACAGAAAATGCTTAATAAAAAATAGTGAGTTTAGATGAAGTCATGATAGTAACTGCTACAATGATACTATATAGGATGACATAAGAGGATGAAAAGAACAAAGCCATGGGGTCACATTCATACTTAAATGGTGGGCAAAGAAAAAATCAATGAGAATATTAAAATGAAAGTGGGAGAGAGAGATAGAGGTAAGAGAATCAGTAGACTATCATGTTATGGAAATTGTAGGGAATATTGTTTGTAGCTTTGCTGTTCACCATGGCCCAGGGAAGGATAAGATCTGTGACATAGGATAGACCAATTGGATTTCCTCTCCCAAGTCTTTGAATCTTAGCACTATGATTCAAAAACAGGAAAACTTATATCACCCTTATTCAATCTGTAAGTGGTGACCTGACACAACTGTTTGGTAGCCCCAATATCTGTCCATTTCTGAGTTTACTTCCCAAGTCTCCCAATTCATTTTGTAATATCTTTCCGTTAGAGTTAGTATGTGTTGCTCGCAAGTGAAAAACTCTAATTTATATTGAAAGAAGAGAATAGTTACCCTCACTTAGGCATAAAATAAGAAGTAGTACATCTCCATTGGATTGGACGATCAGAAGCTGAAACCTGTTTGCAGTGGATTATGAACAGTGTGAGAGGGAAAGTAATGGAGATAGTGAGTTTGGGATGCTCTTTGGGGATGAAACATATGAGAAGAATATGACAAAAAAATTAGGTGAGGCTAGAGGATACAAAATGATTGTCCTCACTTTGTTTGGACTGTTTGGATAGTTTCTTTCCTTAGATGTGAAAAACATAAGCATGTTTATAGTCCAGGAGAAGCCAACAGAGAGTGAGATGTTTTAGGATACAGGAGGGAGAGGGCTGATGAAAGCAACAAGACAGGGAAAAGGCAAATGAAAAGGAAATAAAATGTCTATGTGGATGGGGTTACTATCGGACAGGCAGAAATACACCATATCTCAGAGACTGGATACACTTGAAGATGGTGTGACTAGGGATGCTAAGAAAAATCATCTGTTGACCTTAGTTTTCTCCTTAAAATAGGCACCAATATCATCAACTGAGAATGAATATGCATGGGTTAAAAGGTGGTTTCAAACTCTTAGAGAGACAGTCTGGAATAACTTTTAAGGAATATAAGAGATAAACATGAAAAAGGACAAATGAAAGAATTCACAGAATGGACTGAAACTGACAGTAGAATTGAGACCACGAATACTGGTAATTTTTCAGCTGCCCAGATGAAGGAGGAAAAAAATGCAGATATTTGACCTAGAAGCTGGGACTTGTGATTAGACTGTTGTGGTCAAAAAAGGTACAAAAAAGAATCTCTGAATTGAAGCTGGTGGAGCTTCAAGGTCAGAGAGAAGGAAAGGAGGAAAAGAAGTGTAATAGGGAAAGATTGGGTAGGGTGGATGCTGCTAGCTGTCTGAGAGAAAATTGAGGGTGGGCAACATTCATTAACATGAGAGTTAGCTTTGAGGTTGAATAGCATGTAGAGTGGAATGAGAACCGGAGTACTCTGGAAACAACATGGCTACAGAAGAGGGAACTATGATTTGGAGTCAAAATTGGAGAGGTTCCTGATGGGGATTAGATTCTCACTGAGACACTGAGAATAGCAGAGACAAAGGACACTGGATTTAAGTAGAGCCAAGAATGTGAAGGCTAAACTGTTGATGGATTGCAATCTCTTAAGATTATAGTAGCAGGTTTAGAGAAGGGGAAGGGACAACAAATTCCATCAATGAGAGAGTGGGAATAAATAATTGAGAGGTTGGTTGACAGAAGAGGCACACATTAGTACAGCTAGATGAGAGGAACCAGAGGAGAAAACATGTTTTTCATAAGAATGGATTAATAAAGGGGTAGAAAGCAGCAAAGAAAGCTAAGAGAATATAGACTCACCCCCCCTGAATCTATTGAGAATAAGGGGATAAAATCAAAGAAATAAAGAAAAAATAGACACATTTCTACATTTGATTAGATGAAAATTAGATGCAAATTAAGTAGGTTACATCATCACACAACCCAATATAGCTGTTAGTCATCTGTGATATTTTGGCTTTGGTTTTTTTTTTGGTGTGTGTGATTATTCAAGATATAAAAATGATAATTCTTAGCAAAGTTCCTCATTCTTCCCAAGATTTCTCTCATGGGCAAGAGTTTAGCAGGAATCTTATAATATTGATGCCTCTGGCTTCATAGGCGGTCAATTTTCTTATATATTGCCTGTCTTTATCAGATAAGAATGATCCAAGCGTCTTGGTCCTTAGCGTTCTTTTTTGGTAACTACATTTTGGTTGGTGAATAGCGGCTGGTTTTAAGGTTGGTTTATGCCTAAAGCTTTTACTTTCAAAATACAACTACTGTACAAAATATACCAAAAAATTACACAATATTTGGAGCTACAGCTTAAGACAAATAAATAATTGCTTAATAATTATGACTCATGTATGATGATTAAAACATATAATCTAATGAATATAACAGTAAAAAATTCGGGTTTTTAAAAATGTGGCAAACATATACAATTTTTGGTAAAAACGTGAGATATTACTTTCAAAAGTTATTTTTAATTCTTATATAAAGTGTTGGCTCAAAATTGGGACAGAATTAGTTAAAACAGAAGCAGTTTTACACAATAAACCCACCCAACTGTTCCAAGAAGATGTGTACTTAATTTTAAAAAATGATATAGGAAAAGAAACACTAACTCTGTTATTTGAAATTCAAGAAAATTATACATATTGCCAAAAGATGTTTAGCTGCCTCAGAGTACCAATATAGAACACTCCATATTACAATGTAGTTTAAAAATAATGTTGTTCTTAATAAACAACTATTCCAAAAAAAGTGTTACAAATCATATTCTAATCTCTGAACAGCATTTACTGAGTATTAAATTCAACCAGACCCCAAAGGATTCAGTTTATACAGCGAAGTGAGCCATTCTGTCCAACGTTCCCTTTTGGCAAAATTTCAGAAACATTACTGTTCAGGAAATAAAATACCACTTTACAACAAATAAAATGGAGCAAAGCTAACTGTTTGCTTCTTACAGACATGTTTAAACATCTTGATTGTCTTCTTTGAGCCATATTTTTATGGTTCTGTTTACATGTAGCCCTAATATTAGTCCTACCAGTGTTTTTAACAACTTTATAGCGGCCTCTTAACTCATCTCTCAGCATCATTTCTGGCCATAACCATAGTTCTGCAGGCTTTATCCCTCCCTTCTTCTCTGATTTTACCTCAAGTCACTCTGCCTATCTCTCCACTATAATATTTCCTCCACCCACAGGGATTTTACATAAGATATCCCTTCTTCATGAATTACCCTGTGTCCTCTCCCTCAATCACTACCTTCTTTACCTATTTAACCATTTCTATTTATCATTTAGGACTCGGCTCTCAGCTGATTGCTTTAGGGAAGTTTGGTCTGACATCCCATGCTCCATCAAACTTACCTCTTCTAATGCTGTGCTTTGCTAGTACTTAGGACAGCTTCATTAAAGACTGGCTCCCCTCAAGACTGTGAGCTCCCTGAAACAAGGGACCATGTTTATACTGCCCATATCAAGCCATTTTTCAAATTCCTTTCAGCATTCCTGACTGCCCATATATATCTATTCTTCAGCTTCTCCTTCAAACCAGATGTGACATTTTATAGGTTCTCTAATTAATTACTGAATTAAATATCTTTGACATGTGTATATATATTTGTATGCTAGCCATTATTTTACCATTTTGAAAATTACCTTTGAACAGCTGTTTTATGATATTTAAATACAAGTACAGGGACTTCCCTGGTGGTGCAGTGGTTAAGAATCTGCCTGCCAATGCAGGGGACACTGGTTTGAGCCCTGGTCCAGGAAGATCCCACATGCCACAGAGCAACTAAGCCCGTGCACCACAGCTACTGAGCCTGTGCTCTAGAGCTCACGAGCCACAACTACTGAGCCTTCACGCCACAACTACTGAAGCCCACATGCCTAGAGCCCATGCTCTGCAACAAGAGAAGCCACCGCAATGAGAAGCCCACACACTGCAACAAAGAGTAGCCCCCGCTCGCCGTAACTAGAGAAAGCCCACACACAGCAACAAAGACCCAGCGCAGCCAAAAATAAATAAATAAATTTATTTAAAAAAATACAATTACAAAATTGTAATTGTAAAATACAAATACAGAAAAATACAATTTTTGGTTCCTCAAAATATTAAAAATAGAACTACCATATAATTTAGCAATTCCACTTCTGAATATTTTTCCAAAGAAAACAAAAACACTAATTAGAAAATATAAATGCACCCCTATGTTCACTGCAGCATTAGTCACATTAGCCAAGATGTGGAAGAAACCTATGTGTCCACTCATAGATGAATGGATAAAGAAGTGATACATATATACAATGGAATATAATTCAATCATAAAAAAGAATGAAACCCTGCCATTTGCAACAACATGGATGGACCTGGAGAATATTATGCTAAGTGAAATAAGTCAAACAGAGAGAGACAAATACCACATGATTTCACTTATATGTGGAATCTAAAAAACAAAAGAACAAGCATAATAAAACAGAAACAAAGTCATAGATACAGAGAACAAACAGGTGGTTGCCAGTGGGGAGGGGAGTAGGGAGATGAGTAAAATAGATGAGGGAGACTAAGAGGTACAAACTTCCAGTCACAAAATAAATGTCACAGGAATGAAATGTACAGACAGCATGGGGAAGACAGTCAATAACAATGTAATACCTTTGTATGGTGACAGATGGTAACTAGACTTAATATGGTGATCATTTTGTAGTGTATAGAAATATCTAATCATTGTGTTCTGTACCAGGGACTAACATAGTGTTCTAGGTCAATTATACTTCAAACAAATAAACTCATAGAAAAAGAGATCAGATCTGTGGTTATGAGAAGCAGGGATGAAGACAGTCAAAAGGTACAAACTTCCAGTTAAAAAATAAATAAGTTCTAGGGGTGTAGTGTACAATATGATCAATATAATTAACACTGCTGTATATTATATATGAAAGTCGTTAAGAGAGTACATTCTAAGAGTTCTTATCACAAGGAGAACATTTTTTTCTTTTTCTTTTACTCTGTATCTGTATGAGATGATAGATGTTCACTAAACTTACTGTGGTAATCACTTCATTATGTATGTAAGTCAAATCATGCTGTACACCTTAAATGTATACAGTGCTACATGTCAATTACATAGAACTAAAACTAATAAAAATGTAAATAAATAAATAAATAAATAAATAAATAAAATATATCATTATCATTAATGTCAAGCCTTACCCTAACTGTGTATTGGTCAATAATATACTCAGCAAGATATTTAGTAGAAATATTATTTGCATCTTTATTTTATCTTTTAAAGACATCTTTTTGTGTGTGTTTTATAATATTGATATTATTAGAACAACAACAGAAATGCATGTACCAAAACCAATCATCTCACTGATATACATTCATTGAAGTATATTAATAACTGCATATTGATGGATTGCTTTGTTGGAAGCAAATTTAACATACCAATGTGAAGGCCACTTTACTATATATATACATATACATACCCCATACATACCACATGTGTATATACATACCACTGTACATACACATACTTGCATGTGTATCTATACTACTATACATGTACATACATACATATATGTGCACACATACACACATGTACATGCTACCGTGTGTTCATGTGTATGCATATATGTTCTGTAATTGGGCTGTGAACTCCAACTATTCCTCAGAAGAAAATAGGAGCGTAGAAGAAATTGCCATGGAAGTTTTTAAGGAAGAGTTTTTAAAAGCAACAAAATCATTTTTAATCAGAAACATCCATAAACAGAGCATAAACTAGTTGGAATAACTAAGAAGATGGTGCCCAACCTAAGATCAGTGTGCCTCTGTAGTAGGCAAAATAATGACCTCTCAAAATGCCCATGCCCTGATCCCCAGAACCTGTGAATATTTCACATTATATGGCAAATGGGACTTTGCAGAAGGAATTAAATTTCTGAATCTTCAAATAGGGAGAGTATCCTGGATTATTCAGGTGAGCTCAATCTAATCACATGAGCCCTTAAAAGCAGAGAACTTCAGCTGGAGGCAGAGGACATATGGGAGAAGGAGAAATTAAAGAGATTCAAAGCATGAGAAGGACTTGGAATGTTCTTGCTGGGTTGAAGATGAAGAGGCAACATGACAAGAAACCCAGGTGGCCTTAAGAAACTTAGAGAGACTCGGGCTGACAGCCAGATAAGAAATAAGAACCTTGGCTCTGCAACCTCAAGAAACTGAATTTTGCCAACAACCTGAATGAACTTGTAAGCAGGTCCATCTTCACTGTCTCCAGGGAGGAATATAGCCTATGGACACTTTGACTTCAACTTGTGAAACTAAGCAGAGGACCCAACTGAGCAAGGCTGTACCAGGACTTCTGACTTACAGATCTGTGAGATAATACATTTGCCTTGTTTTCAGCTGCTAAATTTGTAGTAATTTGTTACAGCTGTAATAGGAAGTTAATACAGTCCTTAAAGTAGCAGAAACCCAAATTTAGTCTAGAACAATCAAGACAAGCTTACTTGTTTCTGATGAGGCCAAATATTAATCACAGATCGATTAATGAGCTAAATGTAAAGAACAAAAATATCACAGAATGAGAATTCAATAAAAAGAAATGATTTATATACATATGCCAGAAGGTCTCTTTTTAACAGTAGACAAAATGTAAAAGCCATAATTGAAACATTGAAAAATGTGATTATAGTAAGATGTAAAGGCATTTGCATATCAAAATTGCCATAAGGAAAGTTAAAAGACAAGCCACAGATTGGACATATCTTTTACCTGCAGAACATGTAAAAATAATCTTTCAAATTAAAAGGAAAAACGTAAACCTACTAATAAAAAAATAGAACAAAGGCAATACAGAAGAAAAATGCCACTGAATTATGAATATTAAAACAATATGATACAATTTTTCATCCACAAGACGGGCAAGTATTGTTGGAATTTGAAGAAACACATACTCTATTGACTGCTGAGAGGAGTTGGAAATTAATTAAACCTGTTCAAGTGCAATATGGCAGTGTATCTTAATTTTATATATGCCACTTCTTTGATCAGGAAATTTCACCCTAGGAATATAGAGAAGATGCTAATTTTCTTAGTGATTATAACAGATTAATATTGATAACCATATGTTGATCTTACAAAGAAATGAGCATATGAATAATAGTACATCTAAACCAAAAATTCTATGCATCAATAAAAAAGAATGCATCAAGTCAATATTATAAGGACATTGAAAGATCTCCCAGATACTTAAGTGCAAAAAAAGTTTGGGAATGATATAGGCAGTATATGATTTCACTAACTTAAAAAGCCCACAAAAAAAGAGTTTACAACTGTATATGTCCATGCACACAAACACATATGTAGATACATAGAAAATATTCTGGACAGTGTTCACCAACTAATGATAGCTGTGTTTGAGAAACAACTCAGGCTAGAGCAGCAGGCATGTGGCACTCAAGAATAATCAAATAATCGGTATTATTTGAGTAAAAAAACTGACATTGAATTTATATAGAACTTATAGATTTAAAAGTTTTTTAAAACAGAAATAAATAAGAGGGCTTCCCTGGTGGCACAGTGGTTGAGAATCCGCCTGCCAATGCAGGGGACACGGGTTCGAGCCCTGGTCTGGGAGGATCCCACATGCCGCGGAGCAACTGGGCCCATGAGCCACAACTACTGAACCTGCGCATCTAGAGCCTATGCTCCGCAACAAGAGAGGCCGCGATAGTGAGAGGCCCGCGCACCGCGATGAAGAGTGGCCCCTGCTTGCCGCAACTAGAGAAAGCCCTTGCACAGAAACGAAGACCCAACACAGCCAATAAATAAATAAATAAATAAAAAGAAATAAGAAAGAAACTAAGATAGACAAATTACACTGAAGGAATAAACTAGTGTTATAGTGACTAGTTTCAGCACCAGCAAGTGGGGGCAGCTCTAGGAACGGACACTGGCACTGGAGCCAAAGAAAGGATCCTTGGGCCAGATAAGAAAATGTTCTTCATTAAAGAAAAACTAGGACGGTATTTTACACAAACACTCTCCGCCACCCCTCTTCCAAATGTGAATAAGAATGCCACAGATAGACTGAAAATGCAGTACGTCTCTCCCAAATCTCCCTTGAGCAAGAATCTGAGCTTTAAGAGGTACTTCTAGAACCACCTCTAAGGAGTGGCATCTCAATACCTCCTAACACCTAAGAAAGAAACTGGGAAATGGAGAAAACCAGCCAGTCTTAAGGGAGCCATATTTACCAAGATACTGAGTTGCTAAGATTAGCTTCATAAAGGAAAGGCAAGCAAGATACCTAGGGTTCACTGGTAGGTACAGTAGGAGACTACTGATTCCCCAACGATGCCACATTCTAATCCCCAGAAACTGAATATATTACCTTATGTGGCAAAGGTATGACTAAAGATCTTAAAATTGTAAAAAATTATCCTGGATTATCCAGGTGGGTCCAATGTTATTACAACAGTCTTCATAAGAGCGAAGCAGGCTGTCAGAGAGAGACAGGAGGTTTGAAGATGTTATACTCCTGGCTTAGAAGATGGAGGATGGTGCCAGGAGCTGGAGAATCACATAGCCCCTACTGACACCTGAATGTTTAGCCCTGTGAGGCCCATTTTGACATGCAGAACTGTAAGATTAATTTGTGCTATTTTAAGCCACTAAATTTTTTGGTAATTTGTTGCAACATTAATAGGAAACTGATACAACTGGGAAATGACTTTGAGGACTAAACCACTGAAAAGATGTGTCCTATTCAAATATATATACACAAGATGTATATGGTTTTTCCCAAGGAAGAACTGTTAGAAAACACCTTCAAAATGCTTTGAATAAAAGTCCCTGACTTAATACCTATTCATTACTTTTAATGCCCTGTTGGTATTAAGGAGCTTTAGAAAAAATTCTTGCCAAACCCCTTCATATCACAGATAAGAAAACTGAGACCTAAAGAGGTGAGGTGATCTGACACTCATCTCTTAGTGCAAGAATTAGAACTAAGATGTCCTAATATCTCCAAATAGTATAAAATATGGAGGAGAAAAAGAAAGTGTGGCATCTTCCCTTTTTCTCCAGCTACATAGAGCTGGAAAAATTTTAAATTAAATAATATTGGGTACAGGCTAAGATCAGCATAAACAAAAGCAACTTAAAAACTGCAAAATAATTTCAGCATTTATGGAACATTTGAAGTTAATTTTCTTAATAGATAAATCTTTCACAAGTGGTGTCAGAAAAGAACATTGAAATAGAAAAACTGTGCATATGCATATGCGTGTATGTGTAAATGATATGTATTTATCTGTAATTGTCATATTTCTAGAAATTTTTATATATAATTGCTTATGTAGTAATAATTTCTGGAAGGTTAAACAAGGAGCTCTTAAAAGACTTTTGCCTCTGGAAAACAGTTTAGAGTTTTACAATAGAAAAATTTAGCATTGTAGTCCCATTTTATTCCATTATTTGAAGTTCTTACATGTACGTATTTTTCTTTTAAGTTTAAAATACTTGGTTTAAGATTAAAACCTCACATAAGTATAGTTCCTTTACTGTCTGAGTCCTTAAAACAGCTTCAGAAACATTGAAAATGGTCACTATAAGGGAAAAGTAAAAAAAAAATGAAAATCCAGGAATTTTTATGGAAAAGTCATTTTGTGGTGACTATCTCTAATAACAGCCACTGATGTTTGGTTTCCATGTGGGCTTTTTTTTAATTTAATATTGAATTTGTCTTCAAGTCTCATTCTCATCCATTTCTCTCCAAATTGAAATACAGACTTTCATAAAGATCCCAAGCTTGGATATTAAAAAATATTTAAATGTATTTTGCACTCTTATGTAAGCAGTTTTTCTTCCCGTTCAAATATTTTAAATAGTTTCTTCTAACTTTCAAAAAAGAAAATGATTCTCTGGTTTCAGAAAAGCAAAGTATATTCATCCAAGGCTTAATTATCTTAGGAAGTTTTAAGTGTATGAAAGTGAGGGTATATTCTCAAAGTACTTTTTCAACTATAAAAAAAGATTATTATCACCTCCTACAATGCCTTAATATTACTTGTTTTAAAAACAAGATATGCCATTAGTATAATTGCTGCAAAGTAGTCTTTGGTGAAATAATTTAAGTAGGCAGTAAGGTGTTATTTCATATGCTATTACACATCATAAAGTATAGGGGGAAAAAATTTTTTTTAACAGGGATCCTTCAGTGTCGGTAATTTCTTTTCTTTCCTAAATTCCTATTACCTAATCAAATACAGTAAATTGTCCAACCCATAGTAAAAGTTTCAAACAGGGAATCTTTTGAAAGATGAAAGAATGAGACATCATCTGAATATTTCCTGAAATAGGAATAATCTCGATTTTGTGATGTAGCAGGAATACTTATGTAGTAATTCATTTAATTCTAGAACAAAAAGTATGTAGTGGGACATCTACTGGACAGGAGTAGAACCTTTATGGCACCTCTGATTTATCGCATGATTCAGTGAAAAATAGCCTTACTTTTCTCACTTATAAATAAAAGGCCTAAGTAGCGACCAAATGGTGAGCACTTCTGAATTTGAGTCAGAGAATATGAGTCTGAGCCTCTGTGCTGCTGTTTCTCTATTTTGTGTAGTAACTATTTACCACCAATCCACAGAGCAATGAGACAGGTAACAGCTTCCATCAGTCTTGCCTATTCTATGCTGGAAGACACTATACTAGCTCTTTCAGGAAGACTTAGATTTTGTGAATCACCATTCCCTAAAATATCACATGTGTAGGCCTGTGCAGGGATCCTTGTCTCTACATTCCCTATAACCTTTGAACCTGGACCCATGTCATCCCTTCCTGTGTATTTAGGCCCCTCTGAGATACAGACATATGATGTCCTTAAATACATTATAATAGTAAAGTGCTCCTCAAATTCCCCTGCCCTAGTCAGTTGCTGAAACAGATATTCAAGGCTTGAGCCATGCTAACTCAGTCTAGCATATTTGAAGCCCCAAATTAGCAGGAGCCAGAATATAGAATTCCTTTGCTGCCTCCAGCCTTCAGTGGGTCTAGTAAGGCCTTGGACACACCTGTCCAGTGATTGGTTTCTCTTATCTACTCCTCTCATTCTATTTGTACTAATTTAGTATAATTGCACTCTTACCCCATTTCCCTGACCACAGCCTAGTTTGATCAGGACCATGAAACTCAGCCCAAACATCTTTAGTCTCACCTCTGAAGGAGTTAAACATTATAATTACACCGCCAACCACTACTTGGGGTTTCACTTCAATCCAGGTGTCAATCTCCTTGAATAAACCAAACTCTGCATAAGAATAAAACAATTGCCCAGGGTATCTGCTGCCTACACACTATCCCTCTTGCTTATGCCAATGGGCTAAAATGAGCATAGGTATACTAGGCCTCCTTGGACATTGTGATTTGGCTTCCTGGCCACCATCCTTGGGGATTACCACTAAATTTACCAGTCCAAATTAAGCTCAAAACATTCCCAGTGCTACCATTAACCATTTGTGAAGATCCAGGATGCTTTACACTTAACTCTACATAAATTATGATACTTAAATCTGACATTGATACCCTCTTTTTTATTTAATTGGGTTCCTGCCATCTTCTAGAATTAGATATTGGCCTTATATATCGAAAAGGCCTTTCTCTGTGTACAAATCTTAGTCTTTATGACATGGCTAGATAAAATAGTGGGGGAAAAACCTAATTTATTCCAAAGCCATTCAATATTCTAAATTAGTTATTTTACTTTAGATATTCTCCTTCTTACCTAAATTTTTACAATTTAAATTTGACTATTATTCATATGGTCCAGATAATGGGGCTTGTGTGTGCTTATAAAGAACACATATTTAGAACTATAAAAGCTATTTCTGAATTTTCACATTTTCTAGGTAATGCAATACCTCTAAAGAAAAATGAAGAGTGAATTCTTTTTCAGCAATTAATATACATATTTCATAAAATTGATACAAAAACATATATTTAATAGAATTTCATTATCTATGCATTAATTGTTATTTTTTTAAAAACAAATTTTCCATGTTAAGGCAATTCATTTATGTTTAACAATGGATATATTATATACTTTTCAATATTAATTTTGTTCACCTTATATTTTCTTTTATTGTACTTACTAATAGTTTAACAATCATATGAAAATCATTGGAAGGATAATATATTTCATGACTAAAATCTCACTAATTCTGTTATTTCCAAAATTAATCTCCTCGATTTTATTCCAGCTACCTTCTCTACATGTAATACAGAAAATTCTTAATCAAAATAATGAATATCTTCATAAAGGTAATATCTTCATAACAGTAAAATATAATTAAGTATATAAAAATATAAATCTGGGGAGTGATCATGGCAGCATGATTCTTTTTTCTCTCCCTATTCATTTACAACTAATCAGACATCCATAAATGATGATAAAGAAGTGCCTCTGCACAGCATACCAGTACACTTGGGAGGTCCATTCATCTGTGTACCCAAAAGTGGGTGGATTGGACTGCAAAGGAGGTGATGAAGCAAGGGAAGTGACAGCAGCAGAGGTGGTAATGGCAGAGAAGGCAGCAGCCAGCATGACCTTTCTAGCAGAGGAGGTGAAGGGTGAAGGTGGGGGGTAGGGGTTGCCCACTTCAAAGCCATAGTAATGAAAGCAGTATGCTACTGGTCCCCAAAAAGACACATTGACCAATGGAACAGAACAGAGAGACAAGAATTAAACCTCAGCACATACGGTTAATTAATATTCAACAAGGGAGCCAAGAATATCCAATGGCGAAAGGATAGTCCCTTCAACAAATGGTGCTGGGAAAACTGGAGAGACACATGCAGAACAAAGCAACTGGACCCCTATCTCACACCACTAACAAAAATTAACTTGAACTGGATCAAAGACTTAAACATAAGACCTGATACCATAAAACTCATAGAAAAACATAGGGAAGAAGCTCATCGATATTGGTCTTGGCAATAATTTGGGGGCATGATACCAAAAGCACAAACAATAAAAGAAAAAAATCAACAAATGTGACTCCATCAAACTTAAGACCTCTGCACAGCAAAAGAAACAATTAACAATATGAAAAGACAATCTACAGAATGGGAGAAAATTTTTGCAAACCATATATTGAATAAGGGCTAATATCCAAAATATGTAAAGAACTCAGTCAACTTAATAACAAAACAGCAAACAATTCTATTTAAAATGGCAGAGGAACCGAATAGACATTTCTCCAAAGAGGACATCAAAATGGCCAACCGACACTTGAAAAGACGCTCAACATTACTAATCATCAGGGAAAAGAAATCAAAACCACAATGAGATATCACCTCACACCTGTCAGAATAGCTAGCACAAGGAAGACAAGAGACAACAGGTGATGAGTCTGTGGTAAAAGGGAACCCTCATACACTGCTGATGAGAATATAAATTGGTATGACCACTATGGAAAAAAATATGGAGGTTCCTCAACAAATTAAGAATAGATCTACTATACGATCCAGCAATTCCACTTCTGGGTATATATCCCAAAAAAACGAAAAAAGGATTTTGATGATATATTTGCACTCCCATGTTCATTGCAGCATTATTCACAATAGCCAAGATATGGAAAAAACCCAAATGCCCATCAATGGATGAATGGACAAAAAAGATGTGGTATATATACACAATGGAATATTATTCAACTCTGAGAAAGGAGGATATCCTTCTATCTGTGACAGCAAGGATGGACCTTGAGTGCATTATGCTAAGCAAGATAAGCCAGCCAGAGAAAGACGAGTACTGTATAATATCACTAATATATGGAATCTAAAAAGTTAAACCTACCAAAAAAAGGAAGTAAAATGTAATCAATTCACAGTTCCAACACACTCCTATCACCCCAGTCCAGGCACATAGTTTCTCATCTCACCAGGACACCTCATCTTTCTGCTTCTACTTTAATTCCTACCCCATTCTCAAACCCCTATCCCCATGTGACACTCAGACACATGGATTTATTGTAGAAAGTAATTCTCAGAGAAAGTAATCTTTTTAATACATAAACTGGATTATGTCTATACAACCTCTTGCTGAAAAGCCTTTAGTAATTCCCCTTTTTATTTCAAATAAAATCCAAACTCTATCTGGAGGAGTTCTTACCATCCCAACCTCATTTCTTGTCACCCTCCCACTCCTGACTTTCCCTGTTCCTTTTATTTTCACTAATACTCCAAGTTCTTTACAATTTTGCAGCTGTTTCCTCTATCTGGGTAAGGTTTATTCCAAAATTTCATGGGTTTAGTTCTTTCTCATCCATGAGGATTAGAATTCATAGCTATTCCCAAAAAGAGCCTTCACTGACTGTCCTACTAAAGATCTCTCACAGAGCACTCTATTTTCTTTGTTGCACAAACCTCGGTTTTGTAAAAAGTTTTATTGAAGTAAAATCAACAATAAATGACAGGTGTTTAAATAATAAGTTTTGACCTATATATACACCCATAAGGCATCCACAAACCTAATTAATATTATCGCCTCTAAAATTTTCCTCATGTCCCTTTGTAATCCGTCTGTCACACACCTCTCTGCCCACCCTCTCCTGTGTTACCCCCACCCCCATCCCTAGGTAACTATGATCTATTTTCTGTCACTATATTTTGCATTTTCTAGAATTTTACGTAAATGGATCCAATTCAAGCACTTCAAGCTGGAATTCCAAATATGTGCAAAACATGCTGTGTGGAGGTAGAAATATTAAAATATTTTTCTATAACCTTAAGAAGCTAAAAAGGGACAAATGCAAAAGTCACATATGTAATTATAATTAAAATGAAAAAATAGGTTGTAAGACAGATATTAATACTCATGTATAGGTTTAGGAGAGGCAAAGACCTCATCTTATTGGTGTTATCAAGAAAGGCTTTGTGAAAGAGATAACATTCTGAACTCTGCCTTGAACAGAGGATTTAATTTTTGATAGGTGGAATTGGAAAGAGCTATTCCAAGCTAGTTAGGAACTACATCAGCCAAAAGAATGAGACCAATGGGATGAAAGAGGGAAAATGTGACATTTATGTGGGGAGAACTGGATGATCTATTTTGAGTAGAAGATTCTGAGAGTGTCAGAAAGACTATGGAGACATATTAGGACTGGTGCTTGGAGGGCCTTTTAAGTGAGGGAAAGGAATTGGCCCTAATACAGTAGGTACCAGTTGCTTGGGGATCCGGTTCCAGTAAGATTTGTTGTCAATTATCCCAAGAAGGAAGGTGTTCTGAAGTATATTCTCTTCAACTCTTGTTCTGGAATCTTGGAGAACATGTTGACTGAAACCTTGGGATGATGAATGACAAAGCTCAGCGCTTAAATCTTTTTAGTTATTCTTTACAAGGAAATGCAATCCAGCAGCCCAGGGGCCTATTATTATTCCCCCAATCCTCAGATTTACATTGTGCTTCTTGGTGATACTGGCTCACTTTTATAAAACTAACAAATGAGGAGAACAATCTTTGGAAAAGAAAAGAATTCTAGGCATGGTATATTTAGGAACTTAAAACTCATACACATATATTTAAATACTTAAAACATATGAGTTTTAAGTATTTAAATATATGAGGAAAAACTCCTTTGAGGAAAAAAAATCAATGATTTAACAATAGAATAATTTAAAATATCTATATTTTAAAAACAAAACTAAAAGGAAACAGCAAGCTAGGGAAGATATCTACAAAATACGATGGAATGGCTTATTATGCACTTTTACTTATGCAAGATAAGACATAAGTTCTCACCAAAATTTTTTAAGTGAAAAATAACAATTTAAATTGCTGGGTGAGAATCCACCTGTCATCTCCCTCAGTGAGCAAAGAACTTATGCCTGTGAGTTCTGGAAAATGTCTAATACGACATTTGAAGGAAAGGCAGGGTGACTTCCACTTGTGCTCATTTTGCTACCTTAAACTGAAATATGCAAAACACACCAGTTTCCTGGAGTCCACAAAATAAGTAAGTGCATCTTAGCCTATCATTTTAGTAAAATTTGGGAAAATATATTTTAACATTAAAACAAATTCTTCTCTATTCTGGCATATGAAACAAAATTCTTATAAATTTGAAAATCTAAAAGCTATGACCTTAAAGTTCCTTGGCTGATTCCTATTTGACCCTTGGGCCTAGTACATTTGTATTATCCTTTGCTTTGAGGATATTTAGTTGTAAAATTTTAAGAACCGCTACATCAAAATATTTTTCTTTACTGACACACTTGGAGACTGCTTACTTTCATAAAAGTCCATCTTCTTCTCCCTTGAATAAGTGTGATGGTTTGATATAGTATATTGTTAAAAATACAAAAGTGAAATATTGCATACTTCTTAAGTACCATGTTTGCAAAAGGATAAGACAATCTTAACTTCCTGGAAAGTAAATGGAATGACAAATATATTTCCACTTCTTTTCCATTGCAATTTGAAAGACTGGAGAAAACAGCAGTATCTTTGAAAACTATATCTACAACTTCAAATTTTTTATAAAATTTAGAGCTCTAGAAATACTTGCCCATGTTATTATGTGGCATATAACTTTGTACTCTATTAACTGATAAAGGGATAGTTTACTGTTGTCCCAAAAGAGTCAATGGATTTCTTGGCAAAATAGCTTAATTCTCCTTTCCTGGTCAAATTTATCTTCGGGTAATTATATTTTACCTGTCCTAAATCTGAGACACTATGCTTTCAGTTAGATTTGATGTTTCTCCTGGGTGATGAAATCTTTCTGGTGCCATGTCTTTCATTGTAGAGCAGATGCTACACTTCACCATGGAGTATAACATAGTGGAAGGTGTAGTGATTACTACATATCTACTTAACAACCCTTATGCAATCATTTGAAATAAAAGATACCATTCAAACAAAGAATGTTTACTCAAATGAAATAAATGGTACATCAAAAAAAGTCAATGATAACAATGTGAAGTTTAATTAGTTGTTTTTTTGTACCACCACATTTAGTCATTTATTTACTTATTGAAGAGATAATTATTGAACACCTATTATGTGCAGCACATTGGCATTAAATTAAAAATAAAACTGTGCATAATCAGCTTCCAAAATTTATAATCTAATAAGGAAAAGCAACATATTCAACATAATTATAAAGCAAAATAAGATATACGGTAAGTAAATTTCTATTCTATAAGAGAATGTAAGCTTTTTTTTTTTTTTTAATCAGTCATCAATTTTATACACATCACTGTATACATGTCAATCCCAATCGCCCAATTCAGCACACTACCATCCCCACCCCACCACAGTTTTCCCCCCTTGGTGTCCACATGTCTGTTCTCTACATCTGTGCCTCAACTTCTGCCCTGCAACCCGGTTCATCTGTACCATTTTTCTAGGTTCCACATACATGTGTTAATATACGATATTTCTTTTTCTCTTTCTGACTTACTTCACTCTGTATGACAGTCTCTAGATCCATCCACGTCTCAACAAATGACTCAATTTCATTCCTCTTTATGGCTGAGTAATATTCCATTGTATATATGTACCACTCTTCTTTATCCATTCGTCTGTAGATGGGCATTTAGGTTGCTTCCATGACCTGGCTATTGTAAATAGTGCTGCAATGAACATTGGGGTGCATGTGTCTTTTTGAATTACGGTTTTCTCTGGGTATATGCCCAGTAGTGGGATTCCTGGGTCATATGGTAATTCTATTTTTAGTTTTTTAAGGAACCTCCATATTGTTCTCCATGGTGGCTGTATCAATTTACATTCCCACCAACAGTGCAAGAGGGTTCCCCTTTCTCCACACCCTCTCCAGCATTTGTTGTTCATAGATTTTCTGATGATGCCCATTCTAACTGGTGTGAGGTGATACCACATTGTAGTTTTGATTTGCATTTCTCTAATAATTAGTGATGTTGAGCATCTTTTCATGTGCTTCGTGGCAGTCTGTATGTCTTCTTTGGAGAAATGTCTATTTAGTTCTTCTGCCCATTTTTGGATTGGGGTGTTTGTTTCTTTAATATTGAGCTGAATGAGCTGTTTATATATTTTGGAGATTAATCCTTTGTCCGTTGATTTGTTTGCAAATATTTTCTCCCATTCTGAGGGTTGTCTTTTCGTCTTGTTTATGGTTTCCTTTGCTGTGCAAAAGCTTTGAAGTTTCATTAGGTCCCATTTGTTGATTTTTGTTTTTATTTCCATTACTCTAGGAGGTGGATCAAAAAAGATCTTGCTCTGATTTATGTCAAAGAGTGTTCTTCCTATGTTTTCCTCTAAGAGTTTTATAGTGTCCAGTCTTATATTTAGGTCTCTAATCCATTTTGAGTTTATTTTTGTGTATGGTGTTAGGGAGTATTCTAATTTCATTCTTTTACATGTAGCTGTCCAGTTTTCCCAGCACCACTTATTGAAGAGACTGTCTTTTCTCCATTGTATATCTTTGCCTCCTTTGTCATAGATTAGTTGACCATAGGTGCGTGGGTTAATCTCTGGGCTTTCTATCTTGTTCCATTGATCTATGTTTCTGTTTTTGTGCCAGTACCATATTGTCTTGATTACTGTAGCTTTGTAGTATAGTCTGAAGTCAGGGAGTCTGATTCCTCCAGCTCCATTTTTTTGCCTCAAGACTGCTTTGGCTATTCGGGGTCTTTTGTGTCTCCATACAAATTTTAAGATGATTTGTTCTAGTTCTGTAAAAAATGCCATTGGTAATTTGATAGGGATTGAATTGAATCTGTAGATTGCTTTGGGTAGTATACTCATTTTCACAATGTTGATTCTTCCAATCCAAGAATATGGTATATCTCTCCATCTGTTGGTATCATCTTTAATTTCTTTCATCAGTGTCTTATAGTTTTCTGCATACAGGTCTTTTGTCTCCCTAGGTAGGTTTATTCCTAGGTATTTTATTCTTTTTGTTGCAATGGTAAATGGGCGTGTTTCCATAATTTCTCTTTCAGATTTTTCATCATTAGTGTATAGGAATGCAAGAGATTTCTGGGCATTAATTTTGTATCCTGCAACTTTACCAAATTCATTAATTAGCTCTTGCAGTTTTCTGGTGGCAGTTTTAGGATTCTCTATGTATAGTATCATGTCATCTGCAAACAGTGACAGTTTTACTTCTTCTTTTCCAATTTGTATTCCTTTTATTTCTTTTTCTTCTCTGATTGCCATGGCTAGGACTTCCAGAACTATGTTGAATAATAGTGGTGAGAGTGGACATCCTTGTCTCGTTCCTGATCTTAGAGGAAATGTTTTCAGTTTTTCACCGTTGAGAATGATGTTTGCTGTGGGTTTGCCGTATATGGCCTTTACTATGTTGAGGTAGGTTCCCTCTATGCCCACTTTCTGGAGAGTTTTTATCATAAATGGGTGTTGAATTTTGTCAAAAGCTTTTTCTGCATCTATTGAGATGATCATATGGTTTTTATTCTTCAATTTGTTAATATGGTGTATCACATTGATTGATTTGCGTATATTGAAGAATCCTTGCATCCCTGGGATAAATCCCACTTGATCGTGGTGTATGATCCTTTTAATGTGTTGTTGGATTCTGTTTCCCAGTATTTTGTTGAGGATTTTTGCATCTATGTTCACCAGTGATATTGGTCTGTAATTTTCTTTTTTTGTAGTGTCTTTGTCTGGTTTTGGTATCAGGGTGATGGTGGCCTCATAGAATGAGTTTGGGAGTGTTCCTTCCTCTGCAATTTTTTGGAAGAGTTTGAGAAAGATGGGTGTTAGCTCTTCTCTAAATGTTTGATAGAATTCACCTGTGAAGCCATCTGGTCCTGGACTTTTGTTTGTTGGAAGATTTTTATTCACAGTTTCAATTTCATTACTTGTGATTGGTCTGTTCATATTTTCTGTTTCTTCCTGGTTCAGTCTTGGAAGGTTATACCTTTCTAAGAATTTGTCCATTTCTTCCAGGTTGTCCATTTTATTGGCATAGAGTTGCTTGTAGTAGTCTCTTAGGATGCTTTGTACTTCTGCGGTGTCTGTTGTAACTTCTCCTTTTTCATTTCTGATTTTATTGATTTGAGTCCTCTCCCTCTTTTTCTTGATGAGTCTGGCTAATGGCTTATCAATTTTGTTTATCTTCTCAAAGAACAGCTTTTAGTTTTATTGATCTTTGCTATTGTTTTCTTTGTTTCTATTTCATTTATTTCTGCTCTGATCTTTATGATTTCTTTCCTTCTGCTAACTTTGGGTTTTGTTTGTTCTTCTTTCTCTAGTTTCTTTAGGTGTAAGGTTAGATTGTTTACTTGAGATTTTTCTTGTTTCTTTAGGTAGGCTTGTATAGCCATAAACTTCCCTCTTAGAACTGCTTTTGCTGCATCCCATAGGTTTTGGGTCGTCGTGTTTTCATTGTCATTTGTCTCTAGGTATTTTTTGATTTCCTCTTTGATTTCTTCAGTGATCTCTTGGTTATTTAGTAACGTATTGTTTAGCCTCCATGTGTTTGTGTTTTTTACATTTTTTTCCCAGTAATTCATTTCTAATCTCATAGCGTTGTGGTCAGAAAAGATGCTTGATATGATTTCAATTTTCTTAAATTTACTGAGGCTTGATTTGTGACCCAAGATGTGATCTATCCTGGAGAATGTTCCATGCGCACTTGAGAAGAAAGTGTAATCTGCTGTTTTTGGATGGAATATCCTATAAGTATCAATTAAATCTATCTGGTCTATTGTGTCATTTAAAGCTTCTGTTTCCTTATTTATTTTCATTTTGGATGATCTGTCCATTGGTGTAAGTGAGGTGTTAAAGTCCCCCACTATTATTGTGTTACTGTCGATTTCCTCTTTTATAGCTGTTAGCAGTTGCCTTATGTATTGAGGTGCTCCTATGTTGGGTGCGTATATATTTATAATTGTTATATCTTCCTCTTGGATTGATCCCTTGATCATTATGTAGTGTCCTTCCTTGTCTCTTGTAACATTCTTTATTTTAAAGTCTATTTTATCTGATATGAGTATAGCTACTCCAGCATTCTTTTGATTTCCATTTGCATGGAATATCTTTTTCCATCCCCTCACTTTCAGTCTGTATGTGTCCCTAGGTCTAAAGTGGGTCTCTTGTAGACAGCATATATATGGGTCCTGTTTTTGTATCCATTCAGCAAGCCTGTGTCTTTTGGTTGGAGCATTTAATCCATTCACGTTTAAGGTAATTATCAATATGTATGTTCCTATGACCATTTTCTTAATTGTTTTGGGTTTGTTTTTGTAAGTGCTTTTCTTCTCTTGTGTTTCCCACTTAGAGAAGTTCCTTTAGCATTTGTTGTAGAGCTCGTTTGGTGGTGCTGAATTCTCTTAGCTTTTGCTTGTCTGTAAAGCTTTTGATTTCTCCATCAAATCTAAATGAGATCCTTGCCAGGTAGAGTAATCTTGGTTGTAGGTTCTTCCCTTTCACCACTTTCAGTATATCATGCCACTCCCTTCTGGCTTTTAGAGTTTCTGCTGAGAAATCAGCTGTTAACCTTATGGGAGTTCCCTTGTATGTTATTTGTCATTTTTCCCTTGCTGCTTTCAATAATTTTTCTTTGTCTTTAATTTTTGCCAATTTGATTACTATGTGTCTCGGTGTGTTTCTCCTTGGGTTTATCCTGTATGGGACTCTCTGCGCTTCCTGGACTTGGGTGGCTATTTCCTTTCCCATGTTAGGGAAGTTTTCGACTATAATCCCTTCAAATATTTTCTCTGGTCCTTTCTCTCTCTCTTCTCCTTCTGGGACCCCTATAATGCAAATGTTGTTGCGTTTAATGTTGTCCCAGAGGTCTCTTAGGCTGTCTTCATTTCTTTTCATTCTTTTTTCTTTAGTCTGTTTCGCAGCAGTGAATTCCACCATTCTGTCTTCCAGGTCACTTATCCGTTCTTCTGCCTCAGTTATTCTGCTATTGATCCCTTCTAGTGTAGTTTTCATTTCAGTTATTGTATTGGTCATCTCTGTTTGTTTGTTCTTTAATTCTTCTAGGTCTTTGTTAAACATTTCTTGCATCTCCTTGATCTTTGCCTCCATTCTTATTCTGAGGTCCTGGATCATCTTCACTATCATTATTCTGAATTCTTTTTCTGGAAGGTTGCCTATCTCCACTTCATTTAGTTGTTTTTCTGGGGTTTTTTCTTGTTCCTTCATCTGGTATATAGCCCTCTGCCTTTTCATCTTGTGTATCTTTCTGTAAATGTGGTTTTTGTTCCACAGGCTGCAGGATTGTAGTTTTTCTTGCTTCTGCTGTCTGCCCTCTGGTGGATGAGGCTATCTAAGAGGCTTGATGGGAGGCTCTGGTGGTGGGTAGAGCTGACTGTTGCTGTGGCGGTCAGAGCTCTGTAAAACTTTAATCCACTTGACTGTTGATGGGTGAGGCTGGGTTCCCTCCCTGTTGGTTGTTTTGCCTGAGGCAACCCAACAGTGGAGCCTACCTGGGCTCTTTGGTGGGGCTAATGGCAGACTCTGGGAGGGCTCACACCAAGGAGTATTTTCCAGAACTTCTGCTGCCAGTGTCCTTGTCCCCAAGGTGAAACAGAGCCAGCCCCCACCTCTGCAGGAGACCTTCCAACACTAGCAGGTAGGTCTGGTTCAGTCTCCCCCAGGGTCACTGCTCCTTCCCCTGGGTCCCGATGTGCACACTATTTTGTGTGTGCCCTCCAAGAGTGGGGTCTCTGTTCCCCCCAGTCCTGTTGAAGTCCTGCAATCAATTCCCACTAGGCTTCAAAGTCTGATTCTCTATGAATTCCTCCTCCCTTTGCCAGACCCCCAGGTTGGGAAGCCTGACGTGGGGCTCAGAACCTTCACTCCAGTGGGTGGACTTCTGTGGTATAAGTGTTTGCCAGTCTGTGAGTCACCCACCCAGCAGTTATGGGATTTGATTTTACTCTGCGCCCCTCCTACCGTCTCATTGTGGCTTCTCCTTTGTCTTTGGACATGGGGTATCTTTTTTGGTGCAGTCCAGTGTCTTCCTGTTGATGATTGTCCAGCAGCTAGTTGTGATTCTGGTGTTCTCACAAGAGGGAGTGAGAGCAAGTCTTTCTACTCTACCATCTTGGTTAATCTCCCAAGAATGTAAGCTTTTAAGTGAAGAGAGAAAAGGACAATCCACTTTCACACAGAACAGTATTTCCTAACATTCTTTGACTGATGTGTGAATTTCCTGATCTCTCCCTAGCGATTTTGTAGTCTCTAGTTTCAATTATTTTGCATATTATATGATAAAGTAGGGGTTTAAATAAATATTTAAAATTTGCATGTCAAAAATATTCACAATATAGAAAAAAATCCTTGTTAGGGGTTGAATTGTGTTCCCCCAAAATTCATATGCTAAAGTCCAATACCTCAGAAATAGGGTCATTGAAGATGTAATGAGTTAAGATGAGGCCACACTGGAATAAGGTGGGGCCCTAATCAAATTATTTTTTTTTTTTTTTAATAAAAAGTGGAAATTTGGAAACACACAAGCACACAGGAAACATGACACGTAAATATGAAGGCAGAAATCAAGGTGATGCACCCACCAGATAAGGAACACCAAAGACTGGCAGCAAACCATCAAAAGCTGGGACAGAGGCACAGAACAGATTCTCCTTTACAGCTTTCAGAAGGAACCAACCCTGAGGAAACATTGATCTCAGACTTCTAGCCTCCAGAACTGTGAGAACATAAATTTCTGTTATGTTACCCACCTTGTGTTACTTTGTTAAGGCAGCCCTAAAAAACTTTTACAATTCCTAAAATATTTGTGATATAAGAATACAAATTTTGATATGTTGCATTTATAAATGATGTAATGAAACATTATTTCAATTGTGAAACAAAGGAAATTATTTGCTGATATATAAATGTCAGCATAGGATATTTTATATATTTTTTATCATGTTTGTTATTAGAAATTAAAATGTATATGAAGTGTATATTAAAATTTAGGTTGAAAAAAGTTACATTTTTGATGCTGATGTTTAAAATTCTTGAATGTTACGCTCAAGGAAGAAATGGATCATGAATGCACTTACCTTGTCTTCACTAACAGCCATTACATGCTCTATATATTAGGTACTCAGAGCCTCTCGATCTGTTCCATTTTAAAAAGCAAAGTACTTAAAATCTTTTTATATATTTATTTTTAAAACTTAGACATTAAAACATTCTCTGAAAACTACAAAACATTACTGAGAGAAATTAGAGTGATATATTCATGGTTTGGAGGGCTCAATACTATATTATAAATATATCCATTCTCACCAAGTTGATGAATAGATTCAATAAGACCCAGTAAGACTTCAACATGTTTTTTTTTTTTTTTGCAGATGTTCTAGTCTTTTTTTTTTTAATTTTTATTTGTTTATTTATTTTTTATTTTTGGCTGTGTTGGTTCTTCATTTCTGTGCGAGGGCTTTCTCTAGTTGCGGCAAGCGGGAGCCACTCTTCATTGCGGTGCGCGGGCCTCTTACTATTGTGGGCTCTTTTGTCGCGGAGCACAGGCTCCAGATGCGCAGGCTCAGCAGTTGTGGCTCACAGGCCCAGCTGCTCCGTGGCATGTGGGATCTTTCCAGACCAGGGCTCAAACCCATGTCCCCTGCATTAGCAGGCAGACTCTCAACCACTGCACCAGCAGGGAAGCTCCTTCAACAAGTTTTACTGTGAATATTGAAAGGCCAATTCAAAAATTTATATGGAAATGCCAAGGGAATAAAATAGTAAAGACAATGAAGAACTAAACAAAGTAGTCATATTACCAGATCTTAATACTTATTATAAAAATATAGTAATTAAGATTTTGTGGTATTGACATAAGAATGGATAAATAGGTTGATGGGACAGAATGAAAATTATTGTCTCAGATTAATTTTTAATTTTACCAGACACCTATAGCACCCTTTCAATATATCGATATAGGTCTTCTGTTTATTTTTCTGGAAAGTTTTTTTTTGTATTATAGTATTAAATATTAATTGGGTTCCATTGCTTTATCTTTTTCAGACTCAGGTTGTTAGATATTTATTTTGTCTGTCTTCTTTTCAATTACTTTCTGTCTTATTTTAACTCATTCCTATTTGCTTCATTATTTTCTTGCTTTTCTTCAATGCCCCTTACTAAATTACTATTTTAATCCATATCCCCTTTGAGCATTTTGTAATTTAGTCTTTATTTTTGAAGAGGGTTTTATCTTTTTATTTCTGAATTCAATCAACTCTCATTTTTTTTCGTTTTGTCCACTTCTGTTCTTATGGTTTTTATTTCTGATTAAATATTTTTCCATTCGTTTGTTTTATGTATGCCCAAATGTTGGTTTGAAGAGATTTGATTCAGTTTGGAGTGGTTGGTAGAGGTTTCTTTTTTCATATTTAATTTTATAGGAAATGAAGTTTTTATTTTCTGTTTTTTTCTTGGTAGAAGCTTGGTATAGATAAATGTTGCCTGTGTCTATGCATTTCATGAATAGGATTAAAATTTGGGGATGAAAGAAAAGTGTTCTAATTTGGGACCCCTTCTGTGAGTGCAATTAAATGCAGTTTCTTTAATGAATAGCTTTTCGGGGAGTTTGCTAGGGAAATAACTTGGTTTCTTTTACTTTTCAAGATCTTAAATTTTTTTCTCTTGCTTCCTTTTCCTTTTACCATTCAGTCTCCAAATGCACTTCTGTCTTCCTTTTTACCATTTTTTCTCCATGAAATGTTGCTTTACTTACACTGCTCCCCCAAGTCCCCTATTTTAAGTCCTTTCCAATAGTCAGCACTTTGATCTACAAAATTCTTTATCACCCCTTTCATACTTGTGGTGGACTTCTTCTTGAAGGGGGTGATTTTAGCTTAATCCTCCCTTGCCTTTCCTATGCAAAGGCTTCAGCAGGAGATCAAGAAAAAGCTTGGCTAGAAATTATTTATTTTCATAGTTAAAGAGAATATTCTCTGTCTTCTACTCATGATGGAGGTTTGGGAAGGTATGAATTTATTTTTTTCTTATTGATTTCTAGGGTTTAGAGGAAGATTAGTGAAAGATTCCGATTTAGGCAGCCACCATTCACTATTACCTTGACTACCAATGTTGATTTTTTACAAGTAAGCAATATTCTTAATTGGAGAATGCATCACTTGTGAGTTGAATTTGGTTGCTAACAACAGAAACTAAGAATAATAGTCGCTTTAAGAAGATGGGAGTTTATTTTTGCCCTTAGAGCAGTCTGAAGGCAAGCAGTTCACTCTGACTATTGTATAATGTCACTGTTACCCCCCAGCATCTTTCACTTTTTTCTGCATATCCATTATTAGCGCATATGGCTTCTGTTCTCAAGGATGCTTCAATGTTGCAAGATACTGAAGACTCAGCTATCACTTCTGTGTTCCAAACAGAAACAAGGAGAAAGAATGAAAGGGAAAATGAGGGCATTCTCCTAGATGACTCAGCTCCTTTTAAATGAGTGCTCTCAAAATCTGCCCAGTTACTCCTGTTTATATCTCATTAGTCACTCCTACCTGCAGGAGACATAAGAAAATGTAGTGCTTCATTAGGCATCCTTCTAACCCCAATAAAATCATTGTTCTCTCAAAAAGAAAAAGGGAAAATGGGTACCTGATAGGTGCTTAAAGTTGCTGCTACAGGAAACAAAGTCTTTGGATAATATGGGTGGCTTGGTTTTTCTCCATGCCTAATATACTTCTATTTCTAGGCATCCATTACCTTAAATGATTATATATTTGAAATGAATAATAGAATATATTTAGTTCAGCTCATTTTAAATCTGTACATGCATTAACCATATTTTATACTAATGTGTGTTAGCTCAACTTTATAATCGAAATGTATTAATTTATAAAATATGGCAAGTTAAAAAATAACTTATAAATTTGAACAATTGCTTTAGCCAGAGAAGTCAAATCATTGTAAATTTTTCTGTTATGCATGCATTTGGATACTCTTCTATATTAAATAACTATATTTTAAATCTAATTGCTCTAATAATAGTTTTGATATATGTTTTTCTACTTGAATCATTCAGTATTTTATCACTGACTAAAATTTCTGGTTAGCAGTATAACTGTCATTCAGTGGCTAGCTACAGAGTTAGAAATTTATTTATTTGATTAAAACCGAACTTTTACTACTCTGAAGAGCTTATGGCAGTGAATGGCTAATTCGAACCTTGAAATATTTAGTATTACAAAGGCAAAAAGAGGTGAGGCAATAAATAGAGTGTAGAAATGGGAGTAGAACACAGACAGTGACAACCTCAAGTCCAGGTAACACTCTAGGCAGTGTTCTTTTTCTAAGAGTGATGTGTTAGGGAAAGAAAAATGTTTCCTCATTTCCCCCCTTAATGGCTGCATTAGTAATTTACCAGGGGTAAAATTACCTCTTCCCAGAGTTTATTTTTCAGATTCCAAAATTATTTCATATATCTTCCAAGCTTTCTCTCACCCTATCTCACAAAAACACATATCTGTGCATTCATACAAAAGGAGCATATAATTTTAGATGGATCTTGAAGCTTATCCCAAAGTCCCAAATTTGAGAACGAGTGACTTAAAAAAGTTGAGTTTGTCAACCATATAGAAGGGGGAGGGAGAATATTATTCCAGGCAGATAAGCAATAGTTTCAAGTTGCCATAGCTTCAAGTTGCAGTATTTGGACACTGCCAATAATTCTATATTTATTTCAAAATAACAGATCTTGTAGGAGGATTGTGAGGATAAAAGAGGGGATAAAAGATTGTTGACAGATGATGAACCCATTCTGGATTTTGAACTTTATATACTTATTTATTTTAGCAATGGATAGAGTTGCTGATGAATTTCCAAGGTGCTGTACTATAATAAACTTACTTTATTGTCCTACTATCAGCTAGTTTACCATCCTTTCTGTGCCTTACTTCTGCCTGTGATTAGGAAGTTCTTCTGTCTGGGATCTCTTTTCTACGAGTTAACTCTTTCAATATCCTTTATTCCTGGACATTCACACAATCTATGTTTCTTATTGGCTACCCATGACGCAGATAGACACTGGAGGCAAGTACCAAACAACACAAGCCCAGTCCTAGACCTCATGCAGGCTACCTTCCCTTAAGGAGAGGAAGTCATAAAATGACTGATTTAATAATTTATTATTTAGAGTCATAATGAATGCCATAAAGAGAAAGGACAAGTCGGCATTAGTCCACTCAAGCAGCCATAACAAAACACCATAGATTAGGTCGCTTAAACAACAGAAATTTATTTTCTCACAGTTCTGGAGGCTAGAGGTCCCAGATCAAGTTTTAACAGTGTGGGTTTCTGATAAGAACTCTTCTTCTGGCTTGCAGATTGCTACCTTCTCACTATGGTCTCGCATGGCCTTTCCCCGGTACATTATTAAGGGAAGAGAGAGAGAGGGGGTCAGCAGGGGAGAGAGAGAGGACATGTGAGCTCTCTCTTTGGTGTCTCTTCTTATATGGATTCATCCTATGGGATCAAGGCCCCATTCTATGACCTCAGTAAACCTTGAATTACTTCCTTAGAGGTCCCAACTCCAAATACAGCCACATTGTGGGGTAGGGCTTCAACATATGAATTCTGGGGAGACATAAACATTCAGTCCATAACAAGGTCTAATTAGAGCATTTAACTAGGCACCTGACTGAATCTGGATTATTAGGGATTGTTGCAAGAAAGTAACAGTTGAGCTCTGAAAATTAATTTATTAAAAAGTAAGAGAAGGGAAATCATATAGACAAAGAGATCAGCAGATATGAAAGGCCCTGGAGTGGGAAGCAGCAAGCCATATGCAGGGAAATGAAGCAAAGGCAGTGTTATAGGGATGAGTGTGATAAAGCATGGTAGGAGATAAAGCTGGAGAGGTAGGCAAGGGCCAGAATTTATGCGGCCTTGTAGGCCAAGTTAACAAGTGGGCAGACATTAAACAATTTTTTAAGCATAGGAACGGCATGATTAGATAAGCTTTTTTACAAGGGAAATTGCTCTGACTGCAGTACAAAGAACCAGTTAAAGAGAATCAAGAATGTTGGTCATCAGGGTGTGGCACTATTCCAGATGAGATATCATGGTAGCTCAGGATAAAGTAGTAACTCTGGAAATGGAGAGAGGTAGATTGAATTGGATATATTTTAGATGTGGTATTGAAATAACCTGGTGATTGATTAGCTAAGGAAGGCGATAAAGAGGAAGGAGCCAAAGCTGACTCAGGTTTCTGGTGGAATTTGGACCCATTCATCACCATGGAGAAAAATAAACATTTTTGGTGGGGGGGTGGATAGAGATGGAGAGAGAATCATGTTTCTATTTAAGACATGTGAAACCTTAGGTGGCTATGATACATCCAGTTAGATAAATGTACCACAGGTCATTTTAAAAACTCTGGGAAAAAAAAAAAAACAAAAAACTCTGGGATAGAGATTTTAAATTTGAGAATTATCAGAATATAGAAAAAAAAGAATAAAAGCTTAACACAGAGCCTTGAAAAAACCCAAGATTTAAAGTTCAATGAAAGCTGCTAAGGACACTTAGAAGGAGTTGTCAGAGAGAGATGAGGAAAAGCCAAGGGACATGTGTATTTCAAAGGAGGAGGAAGTAATGGGGACAACTGCTAAGAATCAAAAAAGATTAGATCCAAAATCTGACAAATGCATTTAGCCAAACAGAGTGAATGAGAGCCATTTCAGTGAAACACAAGAGGCTGGAGCAAAACTGGAGTGGGTGGAATTCTTCACGATTTTAGGTGGGACACAATAGATCACGGACAGAACAGTAACACGAGGGACCTCCTGACACTAACTTGGATGCATACCTGGAAGCTCTTACAGCTGTTTAAATAAATAAATAAACAAACAAACAAATAAATAAATAAATAAGAAAGGATGATTTGAAACTTAGAACACCAAAATTTAATTAATTAGAAATTTAAAAACAACACTGATTTCCATTTTTTCCTGGTGCTGTACAGATTTATGGGCCTATTTCAAGGTTTATGCACTGTTTGTTTGCCTATCTAAACAAAACATCTGAAATTAAAATGTTATGTACTGGGCTTCCCTGGTGGCACAGTGGTTGAGAATCTGCCTGCCAATGCAGGGGACACGGGTTCGAGCCCTGGTCTGGGAAGATCCCACATGCCGCGGAGCAACTAGGCCCATGAGCCACAACTACTGAGCCTGCGCATCTGGAGCCTCTGCTCTGCAACAAGAGAGGCCGCGATAGTGAGAGGCCCACGCACCGTGATGAAGAGTGGCCCCCACTCGCCGCAACTGGAGAAAGCCCTCGCAGAGAAACGAAGACCCAACACAGCCCCCCCAAAAATAAATAAATAAATAAAAATTTTTTAAAAAATGTTATGTACTTAACAGGGGCATGCAAGCACAATTCCAAATGACTTTTATTCTCCCAAGAATGAAACTCAATTTGGCCAGAGAAAAAGAAAACTTGTATTGAAAACAAATAGATAAAACTCTTTAAAAACATTTTTTTTAAACCACTGTGTATTGTGGTACTAAAAGGAGTAACTAGAAATAAATATAAATTGCTTTACAATAAATATATATTATTTTATGGATCCTCACAGAGTATTTTTAAAATAAGATTTTGGTGGTAATAGAACATGTAATAATTTGAGTCTTCTTAGCACGTATGTGCTGAGGTCTACAACAGACAGATGAAGAGAATTTCTGGGAAATAAGTGTCCTAGAGATTTGGATGGAAGTATCCAGGAAATAAAATACCCACCACTAGAAGAGGAGGTAATTAATACATAGCAAATTCAAAGGATTTTAGTAAGGTGACATGTTCTAATAGAATTCTGGAAGACTAGTTTACTAGAACAGTCCACCGTGATGTATGATAGCAGTTTTGAACACCAAGGGCGATCCACAACACTTCATTATTCAATTTTCCCCAAACTCATATTAGCCTGTGAAACAGTATTTTGGGGCAGGACACAAACAGTTGTTCAACTTCCACTGAGAACAATACAAAAAGGAAATAAATAGGTACAAGAAAACGTATAGTCAGAATTTTCTGTTAAATGAATCATTGTATACGTCCCACAACGTCCGTGAGTAAATCAAGCCCTAGTCATAAGAAAAAGATAATAAGAATCATTGTGGGATCCATTTCTTTGAAGATTTGAAGGAAAAGGGAAAACATATTCTATGAGAAGAATGAAATATAGTCTTACAGACAAGAAGTTACTTGTGTGATTTTGACTCACACTGAGTTTCACTACATTGAGGCATAGGAGAAAATGGGATGAAGAAAAATAGCTTTGTGGAAGAAGACTGAGAGAAATAGTTATGCTCTAGTGGAAAATTTTCTGAATAATGTCTCATGTATCCAGACTCTCTGCACAGTTCTCAATGTTTATATGCTCGGTGCCAATGGACAACTTTCACAATGTCTATAAACAGCTCTTATTCCAGATCCAAACACCTCCCTGCTGTGGGAAAACTAGTAAGCAAATACAAGCTGTCAAATAGCACCTTTAAGCCAGATTCCATACACGGAGTAGCAGGCATCTGCGTGCTGATGGATCCATGTGCACAGCAGCCCATTTTCCAATAGTCAGACTTCAATTTAAGAAGGAGGATTGGGGAAATAAAATCTGTTTGGCGTAAATAAAATACAACATTTCTCAAGCTACCTTGTTCTTCTCTCTCTTAAATGTCATGAAGAAAACTCAAGTGCCAATTAATTATCGATGGAAGAGGAAACCTGAAGTAAAGATACCATGTATGTTAAGTATATTTGTCCCGTGGGTAGCCGGAGGACAGGGAAGGAGCACAGGTTCAGTAGGGAAGACAATGACAAATAAAGACTGTGAGCTCCATTCCACAGACATTTATTTAAATACATAGTTTTTGGAAATGTAGGCATGAAACAAAAAACAAAGATGTAAGCGAAACACAGAATAGTGTCACCCATAATGCTGACACAGAATGGCAGCAGGGAGAAGAAAATAATTGAAATACTTTCTTCTGAGAGGTTTTGAACTTGGTCATTGTATATCATTTGATCATATTACATTCTTAAAGGATAAACAAATAAAAAACATTGGCATATTTCAAGAGTGGGACCTGGTGTGTCTCTTAACTCTGGATGTACAATTCTGAATTCTATATTAACAGGAAATATGTCTCACCAGATCTTAAAAATACCTTAGAAATTTATCAACAAATGATATAAGTTCATCACTATGTTGACATCACTAAAACAGTATCTGCCAAACCTGAAGATGCCTTCCTGCTTTGCTCATAACTGTTCTTAGATTCTTTGAATTGAACTGAAGTGGGAATGTCAGGGTAACACTCCCAGACATGGGTCAATAGGTGTCACTAGTCACTAGTCCGTGCACTGTCCAAACAGTATCCAGCCTGCTTTAGTCCTGTACCTTAAGGTGGGGAATGGCCCTTAGCAAGAAATGTCTTGAGCCTCAAAGCAGCCTGGCCTACACATATGTTGAGTCAATAACATGGAGGTTACCCACAGCTGCCCCACAGGATATTTGTCAGCTAGACCAGAAAACACCAATGAAAGGGAGGAGGACTGGGACAGTTTTTATTCCTCATGCTGGTCAGAAGTGATACATTTGATGAAGTAGAACAAATCTTTCTTTTCCTTTATTTAGGATAAAAAGGACCCATCTCTCCCTAATCTATTTAGCTTTACCTATATATCTAAACATATAAAGAGCAAGTAAACAGGATTATTTTAATCACAGATTAGAGGGCATTTCTCATACCCCCTCAGTGTAGCCATGCAGCCTACATTTCAGGAAAAAAGCCAGGGGGTGGGGGAAAGGGCAGGGAGACTGTGGTTGGTGTTGCGTTTGTATTCTTTTTTTTTTATAAGAAGGAAAAACAGTTAAATATCTTGTCCTGAAATTCTCAGCACTCATTTGAGGAATGATCCAGAACAACACCTCTGGCCTCAGAGAAGCTATAAACTGTGATTGTCCACTTTCAAGGCACTTAGAAGCAATAATAGACAAGATTAACACAAGAAATAAACTAATAAAAGAGAACACCTTAGAAAGGCTTTAGCATATTGTGTTATATGCTAAATATGCCATGCAAGAGGGAATTTAAATGAGGAGATAATCACTAGCATCTGCCCCCATTCTTCCCTATATCCCTCCTGCTGAGATGAAAGCCATCTTTTCTCCTTACTATGGAGAGGATAATTCTATCTTCCTATCAATAATAAAAATAGCTCCAGTCTCTCCCATTTAAAAAATACCTCTCCAATTTGAAAACCCCTTCAATCCCTCCTTAATAAAACTTCTTCAAAAAAAATGTCTACACTCAGTTTCCACTTTCTTATAAATTGTTTATTTCTCAAGCCACAGACATGAAACTATTGGTTGAAAAATGAATTATATGTGGTTAGTTAAAGTGCAAAGTGTAGACATCTCATCTCTCTGATAGTTGAACATCCCTTAGGGTCTGCTCTGTTGATCTCCTCCCTGGGTGGGCTACTCCATGGCTTCTGTGACCACTGTCAGGCCGATGACTTCAAGATTTGGATCATCAGTACGTTTTTCTCTCTTGAGCTTTGTATACACATTTGAAGACTGAACTGTTCTCTTTCTAACTATATATTTGAATTTCCCATTCGTGCATAAAATTGAATATATTAAAAACTAAAATTATCTTATCATTCTCCCTTACCACCCTAAACCCTATACCTTATCAGTCAACAAACTCCATTCATTTCCTTTCTATTTCTCTTCAATATATAGGTATTATTCTAGGTTATTATTTAGATATACCAAGTTTATTGCAACAGTCTCCTTATTTATCTTTTTAAAGCCATTCTTATTCCCTCCAATTTCCAACATACAAGATAGTCTTTTTGAAAAATTAAAAATGAATAATAAATCTACTTGTTTCTAAATATTTCAAGGACTCCTCATTACCCACAGGATAAAATATGATTTTCTTAACAGGGCCGACATGGTCCTTTGTGCTATGACCCCTGATTAATTCTCCCACTTCATTTCTTGATACTTTCTTCTCCCATACAACAATTCAGTCAGATTCATCTTCCTTCAATCCTTTGAAGGCATTGGACTTTGGCACAGACCATTTGTTCCCTCCAGCTTAGTAGACTTTCCCATCTTCACCTGTCATCAATCATGTAACTCATACTGTTTCTCTGAGGATACCCTTTCATGTTAGAAGTCTTCCTTTGAATTCATACCACTGAGAATTCCTCCCTCAAGAGCCCCTCCCATGCTCTATTAGACTCTTGATTACCTTTGTCTTAGCTCTCATTAGCTGTATCTCCCATTAAGCTTAATGGGGTCAGAGATGATGTCTACCTTAAAACACTTAGTCTCTCCATGGTCAAGTACAATGCCTGACATACAGTACGTGTTTAATAAATGTGATCAGATATTCATCTAACAAAAAGCTCTTGACAAGAATTTCAGTGCAGGTGGACATTTCAGGAAATAATGTGTATGAAAGAATTCTCTATCTAACCCTTTCAAGACTGGCCAAATTTAGCAATCCACTTATATTGATTGTATGGCAAGGCAAAAATATGATGAAACCTTACCAACTGAGGCCAAGTAAGAAAAAATCAATCAGAACTGAGTGGGGAAAAAATTTGGCATGATGTTAAATGGATGTAATTTTATTAATTTTAAGTAAGATATTCAAACTAGACTAATAAACTCCTATAGAGGTGCTAAGGAACTCAGTCTAAAAAATAGAAATGCTTTCAAGCTAGCATGTAAATTGTAAGCATGTGGGTGTTTCTGAAAGTGTTTCAAAATCACCCATTTACTTAAGTATTTTAAGCACTCCTCCTGCAATTTAGCTCCAGCTGCAATTTAGAACAATTTAAGGGAAAGATTTGCTAAGTAAAAATAATTTTCAATCAGCCCCCTTTTCCAAATTATTATAAACTTAAATTGATAATATTAGCTGTCTTAACTAATGAGATTTCAATGCCTTTGAAATTCGAAAATAAAGTCCTCAGTCCTGGGTCATGTATAGTCCTAAAAAGTAAACACACGATTTTTAAAAAGTATTATCCCACAGCTATGGGGAAAAAGAAAATGTCCTTAACACAGGCAAAGGATAGCTTTTTAAAAGCTGCCGGAGACACATAACTTGTGAGTCATCCCCTTAATCCAGCAGCTTGAATCAAGAGACAGCGCTAGTCATGGACCACAGGTGGACCAACTCTGAGAACAATCATGAGCCCTTAACTAAGGATGTCACTGAGCAGTGATTCCCAAGGCAGAGCATGTGTGCAGAGAAAAGAGAGGGAACAGGTAGGCTGTCTCGCTGCAGGGAACATTTTCGAACAGCATAAATCAAAGTTTACTCAGTTTATTTTGACAATGAAGTGCCTTCTTAATATTTGAGGGGTGGGTTCTGAATTTTGCAAGGTCAAGTTATATCACATAATACAGCATGAGGTTTCCCTAGAGCAGTTTTTTTTAAATATAATTTCATCATTTTAATTTTCACATTGCATTTCTAAGACAAATGGACACAGATGCATGCAAATATACTGCATCAAAAGATGAAGCATTAAAAATATGATATATTTTGCTATATTTATTCTTATATTTATCACAACCATTTCACAGAGAAAACTGATCCTGACTCCATTTTTAGGTTTAAGGATTCAGGAAATTGTATCATTTTCATCCCTGCATCTTTTATAGAATTATGTCTAAAAAACACCAAACTGATGAGGAAACATTTTGTGTTAAAAGATATTCAGAAAAAGAGATCCACAAACCTCTTTCAATAAGGCAGTCCTGAAAAAATACCTAAAAACTTTTGCCCGAGGAAACTATTTTCTATAATAACATGAATTCCTCAGATGGCAGCAAAAGCCCATTTCCTGCTGTTAGCTCTCAATAGGAAGGAGACGAATAATTTTTCTTTATATCTTTGAACAATGTTTAAATTATTCCCCAATCTCTGTTTCACACTAAATAATTCCTCACTCTCTGAGTGCTTCTTCATGGATGTTACTTGAAATTATCATTGTTGATCTCTATTGCACTCACTTCAGAGTCTCTTTATGAGTTATAGAAACCTAGACTCCAAAATTTAATAAGAGTAAAACTCAGATTTCACATTTTTCATAGTCTTATTTGTAGATTCCAATCTTCTAGTCTAAAAAAAAAAAAAAAAAAGGAAAGAAAGAAAGCAAGAAGATAGCAATAATACATCCTGGAGCTTATTTTCTAAGGCTGCCCCTGTTTGTTGTTGCCTTCATCTGCGCCCATCAGCCTTCGCCACCTCCACCCTTCCTTTCCTTCATTTCCAGAAAAGGGCAATGTTTTAGACACTGGAATCTCTAAGCTCTATTAATATCACTATGGAATAGGGCCCCATGAGACTATTTAAATAAAATGAGAGCACCAAAGCCCTTTGTTAAGTTAGAACAGGATTCTGTTGTAAAGAACAATACTGATTTCTCCAGTGGACGGAGGGGAACAGTTTTAATTGGATTAGTAATGTGACCCTTGGGTCCCATAGGGATTTATAATGCTTCCTTAGATAAAGGTTTACCTACCTCAAAGGATTTGCTAAAGAGATGTGATTTCTTTTTTACATTCACTAGAGTAAAATGGGTAGTTAGAGCAGTATATCTTGGTCACATTGTAGGCTATGGGACTTGTATTTTACTGTTTGATCAGGAGCCCCTTCAGACCTGCAGAAAATGAGCTATGCATTCTCAGTGTGAACTTATTAATGGTTACACTCAAATAATCACCCAAGAGCCTTGTTACTTGCTGGATTTGATAACAATGTTACGTCAGTTAGTATAGTGTATTTCTTCTAACACTGAAAACACTATTCTCCTAAGTGGCAGACCCTATATTGCATGAATGAGTGTATTGCATGGAGACCTCTGGAAAGAGATAGACTAGGTTGGAATCTTGTGTCCTCCATGTACCAGCTCTGTATCTTTGGACTAGCTAAGCTCATATACCTCACTTTCTCATATGTAAAATGGAGATATATTATCAATACTTTTTCAAATGGTTGCTGACGAAGATTAGATGAATTAATAATCATTTGGCTAGTTCCTAGAACATAGTAAATACTCACTAAATTATAAATACTATCATCATCGTTTAAATTTGTGACTTTTTTTCCTTTATGCCAAACCTGACCCTTGCTCTTACTTTACCCTAGTAGTGATAATCAGCTTAAGTATGGTTAAAAGCTCAGTTACATGCAAAAAAGTGAAGAAAGCACTCAAAACCAGGTAATTAGAATATGACTATCAAATCCAAAAACGTTTGAGAACTTTTTTTTTTTTTTTTTTTAATTAAAGTAAGAATTATTAACCCAACTGTTCTGGTGAAAAACGAGGCATCTTGCCTAACATGACAAAATTAGTACATTTTGGATCTAGAATTTAAACATACATCTGAGTGATTCTGAAGACTTGTGCTCTTTTCATTGTTCATTATTTCATTTCTTTAGGAGAGTTGCCACCGCATAACAACAATAACATTATTATTATCAATAATAGCAAACATCACATGCCAGATATTTTTCTAAATGTTTGAATGTGTTAACCCATCTAAACCTCACAACAGCCCTATAATAAGTGCTAAAATTTCCACACTGTAGAGATGAGGAAACCAAGACAGAGAGGGTAAAATCCCCGCCCCCCCAAATCTTCAATTAATGTACGGTGGAGCAAAACTGAATGGCAGAAGCAGCTATTTTGTTAGATATCAGGGAGGTTGGGAAGATTTCAGAGCAGGAATGATCATGATTCAAGCTGCACAATAGGAATATTAATCTTATGCTGATAGCAGATGGTACAGAGGGAGGAAAGACAGGAGGGGAGGTATCATCATCGAGAAAACCTCAGGTCCTTGTCTCATGCTCACCACTTGCGAAGAATTCTATTTTCCTTCCTACTGCTTGAGACAAATTCTATGAAATACTGTTAACTCCACTCACAGGAGAAGCTATTTAGTGGGTGGTGCTCTCCATAAGCTAAAAGACTCAGGGGTTCCCCTTGCTGCAGAAAGCAGAATGGCAAGGCCTACCGTCTTCTCAGAGGAAGCCTTGAGGCCTGATAATTGCAGGTCTCGAGGAAATGCCTGGCAGAGCCTCTGCCAAGCTCTGGGGTGAGCCTACGAAGACCCAGCGCTCCGCCTCCCTGGGTTGGCTGGGCGGGGCATTTATTTCCCAACTGCTCCATGAAGTGATACTTTGATGGCGCAGAAAGATCTGGGTAAGCTTCTTGCCTGAGTCCAATGCCGAGAAGGAGACACATGTCATTTGTACAGCCACAAAACTCATTTACTCTCTAAAATCTTGTGAGTCCTGCTGTTTCAATTTTGGCGAAAGAAACATATTCAAAAATGGCAGTGTTGATGGTCACATTCGACATGGCCCCATATCAGGATTTGAAGCCAGTTGTTCTGGTTTATGGTCCAAAAATCATTTCTTCATAACATACATATGAGAAAAAGACCATCAAATCAATTTTATGAAGAATCTGACTATAAGAATCTGACTAAAAGTTCCCCATTCTTTAAAAGATTTTTTTCTATTAAAAAAAGGAAAAATGTCCCTACCTGCTTTCTATCTACTCTGATTGGAGTTACAATGAAATTTAGCTCAGGAATAATTTCCATTTGCCTGCAGGTGAGGAAATGAGGAATTAAAAAGGAAAGCAAAGCTTTAAGGGTGTATAAGTAAGGGAGCAGCAAGCATTCTGGACAGAGGAAACATTAATAAAGGTGTTGGCTCCCTCTGTTTATGAGGGGACAGGGGTTCCTTCAGACCACACGTGATTTGTACAGAAAACACGTATTGGACAGTTCTTATGTGCCAGGCATTTTTCTGGGTAGAGAGGTTACAGCAGCTGTAGTCTCCCCCATCAAAGAGTTTATGTTCCAATGAGAGCTTTGGTAAACCAAAAAATAAGTAAAAAGGTAATTTAAAAAATGATAAAGTCAATGAACAAAAAAGTGTAATAGGACAGAGAGACACTGAGGCAGCTCCTATAGCCAGTGGATACCGCAAGAAGCAATGCCATGGGGCAGCTGGACAGTGGTGGAGCCAAGAACTTGGTACAGACCACGTTTTGTCCCCCTCAAGGGATATTTGACTAACAATGTGTTTGGGCCAAACAGTTTCATTCCCTTTCACTTGCAGATTCAATGGTCTGTGAGTTCAAGCCCCGAGGCGTGACAATGCAGTGATCCTAGGGGTATCAGTGTCAAGAACCAGTGGACTGTGACATTGATCTGATACCTTTATGCACCCTCACAGCAAGTTCAAATCTTGATCTCTTGGACAGTTATCTCTTGGGCAGTCTTTTCCAGTCCTCTGGCTTTAAATACCATCTATATGGTGATGATTACATTTTCTATCTCCAACTTGACCTCTCCAATCATTATTAATTGACCTATCAAACTTACTGCATCCAAAATTGAAATGCTAATATTCATCTCTACCCAACCCCACTCGCATAAACCAGTTCTTTATTTCTTGGCTCTAAGTAAATGGAAACTCCATGATTTTGGTTCCTCAAGCAAGAAACAAACAAGCAGCAACAACACAACAACAAAAGCTGAGCGTCATCTTGACTTCTTCCTTTCTCTTACAATTGTATCCAATCATTCAACCAATATTTTTCACTCAACTATCAAAATATAAACCAGGATCTGACAGCTGCACCTTCTCACCCGCTCCGCTGCTGTCACCTTGGCCATATCTTGCATAGATCATTCCCTTAGTCCTGCCTGGTTTTCAAGCAGAGGTTCCTGCTCCCTCTACAGTTTTTCCTAACACGGCAACTAGAAAGTCCCGGTTGACACAGGAGCCAGGGCTTATCACTGCTCTACTCAGAACCCTCCGACGAGAGTTCCCAGCTCACTATGAGTAAAAGGCAAACTCCATACCATGCTGTCACCTTACAAAAGCCTAAGCAAGCCTTCCCTCCTCCTCTTTCTACCTCACTTCCTTTCTAACTTCATCTCTCACTAGTCTGTCTTATTTGCTAGGCTGCTCCAAAATGCTCCTCCACACACCAGGCATCGTCTGCCTCAAGGTCTTTCCCTCAGGGTTTCCCCTGGCTGTGTTTCCCTAAATATGCACATGGCTTATCCCCTCTTTTCCTTTGGGTCTCTACTCAGTAATCAGCTTCCCAGTAAGGCCTTCCTTGGCCACTTATCTAAAATTTCAGTCTCCCCCAATATTTCATCTCTCTCTTGGATGCTTTATTTTTTTCTCAGTATTTATAACAATTTAATATGATTTATGTTTTATTTTTCACCCATCTACTCCAACAAAATGAAGCTCCATGAGAACAGAAGTGTTCCTCTTTTTGGTTCACCGCTGTTCATAAAGTTCTTAAAATGGCATCAGATGTACAATAGTTGCTTAATAAGTATTTGTTAAATGAATGAAAACTTGAATGAATGTATGGATATAACTAAGAAAAATATAATTGAAAAGAAAACCTAGCCCAGTAAGTCTGATTATTCAGTTTCTATTTGATATTTATTATCCCTAGAGATACAATCTTGAATACAAAAATATAACTGCTTCACCCTGTATTACTAGTATTTCATCCACTTGGACTCAAGGGCTGGTCTCTATACAGGTCTCATATCCACCAAGCACCTTATTATGTGTTTCCATTAATGGAAAGAATATAGCTAGGATTTTATTTTACACAAAGGTGAGAAAATTCAAAGTGATAGTTGCCATACCAACTACAACTTGGCCCCTGAGCTCAGATGAATTTTTGCTATTACTTATATCTGCTCTTAACTTTTATGCCTTAAAACATACAAAGGCAATTTGTCCACTTTACTACTGCTGCGGGATTTGTCTACAATTTATGCTTCAGGGCTCACCACAGGACTGTGACATAAGAGAACACACAACACTCCTCTCCTCTTTGGCCTTGAGCAATAGGATGCATTTGCTTTACTGCTGAAGTCCACCCATAAAGCAGACAATTCACTTTTTAAACTTGCTACTCCACATTTGGGGTGGGAGGACAAAAACGAGAATACTTTTACACTCTGCATCAGCCTGAGTTCTCCCTAAAGCCTAGACCTTAATAAACTGCCTTCTCCTGACATATGTGATGCCCATTTTTATCCAGCTTACAGATGCCAAGCACAAAGCCTCCTCCTTAATCTTGCAATTCATATGAAAATTAGAGCCATACAGATTTGTCTGTCTCAGTGAGATTACTTCTTGTCTAGAGCCGTCTCTGAGAAGAAATAATGGAATTAAAGTAGCTGAGATGTCACTTTTTAGGACCTTCACAGAATGAATATTTGATGCCAACAATATTTCATAACATTAATTTGTTCCTGCCATCACTATAGAAACTAATAAGTTCCTAAATGCAGCTTCTGAGACTTTGTGTGCTGCTATTGTATCAAATGTGTGTATGTTGTGTCTATAAGATTATATCCTAATTAGACTAAAGTAAAAGATAAGCTAGTCAGATTCACCAAGGTCTATGGCAGCCAGACAAATAAGGGGACGCCAAGAAAAGCACTCTGCCATTTAGCAAACCACAAACACGGGGCTCAGCAAACTGGGTCAGCAGTTTCACTTGGATGAGTTATAACATGGAAGGAATCGTTTTCTTGATTTTAAATTAATATTAAATCTAACTGTTTGAAAAAAATATGTCTTTACGTGGTTCCAAAACAAGAAAATATGAAAAAGTCTACATGACAAGCTTCCTTCCCATCCTGGTTACGTTTCTGCCCAGTTCTGCCTCTAGCCTCCCACCAAAGGCCGGGAATAGGGAACGACTCTTCTTACTTTGTCATACACCCTCCCAGAGTGACATTACACACGTACAGGTAAATATGGAAAGTGCATCTTGTTTCTCCCTTTTGAAATCAGAATAAGACAAGATAAAAACTGCAAATAGATTTTAAGTGCAGCTAAAATCTGCTTAACTTTCCTTAAGATAATTGATTATGCCTCACCAACCTCCTTCTTCCCTTTTCTCCTTCCAAATGGATTATGACATATCATCTTTTTCTTAAAGTGTGGCAATTAGGTATTACTGTTAAGTACATTTTTATTCTGAAGCGTAAAAGCTATTTAAGATTACCTTAAACCAACAGAAAATACCTTTACTGATATCTCCTTTTTATAACCATAGCAAAAATTAAGAATTATAGCAAAAAGTCTATTAAGAGCTGTGGTGCAGATTAGCTAAAATATATAAATAGCTTGCATATATTCAATGGCTTATTATATTGTGGTTTAGCTGATTAGTAAGAAATATAATTATCTTCAATGTATAATTTATAAATTACAACAAGCATATTTTTATATAATATAAAATGAAGTTAATTCTATAGGAATTAAGTTCATCTTTCATGTTTAATGATACATATAGAAACCTCATGGTTAATTCTAAGTTATAATGTCTTACCTATTTTATTTTTTAATACAGAATTCAAACTCCAGACCAATAATAATATGCCCTTGTTAGCTTGTCCATTTTAAGGGGCATGTGCACTTTGAGATATTCCTCTCAGTGATAATTTTTAAATATATATCAACTCTGTAAAGCAGACTGTTTCAGTGGTAGAATGATTGAATTTGAAGGGAGGAAAAATTATTTCATATCTAGTTCTGCCACTTCCTAATAGAGTGTGACTTTAAGCAAGTTACTTGATCTTCTGTTATATTGGAAGAGTTTGGTCTTCTCTAAAACTTTAATTCCTCTATGGGAATTAGACATGAAAGAAAAATGATAGAGAAAAAAAAGAAATTATAACAAAGTGACTAAACTAAAAAGAAAAATAGTGAAATGAGATGGGTCAGAAGTACAGAAAATGTAGCTTATGAGAATAAATATTTAGAGTGAATCTTTCAGACTTAGTGTTTGTCTGTTCCCTTTGTTCCTCCTACAAAAATAAACCACAAGAAAATTCTCCAAGTTTCATTTTCAGAGGATTGAGGTAGTAGTTGGTTGTGCTAGAGGGATAAGGTTAAGGAAAGAAATTTATATGGCCATGCCCTAACCCCCAAGGTGATGGTATTTGGAGATGGGGCCCTTGGGAGGTAATTAGGGCTTTAGATGAAGTCATGAGGGTGGGGCCCTCCTGATGAGATTAGTGCCCTAATAAGAATAGACACCAGAGAACTTGCTCACACATATGCTTTCTCTCTCTCTCTTTCTTCAGGCTTGCACAAAGAGATCATATGAGCATACAGTGAGAAGGTGGCCTTCTGCAACCCAAGAGGAGACCTTTCACCAGAAACTGACTATGCTGGCACCTTGATCTCTGACTTCCCATTTCCAGAACTGTGAGAAAAAAAATTTATGTTGCTTAACCCACCTTGTCTATGGTATTTTGTTATGGTAGCCTAAGCTAACTAATACACTTGAATTTTTATAGTACTCTTAGAGTATATTTTTAAATATATTCATCATCACATTAAAATCTCACAAAATTCCTATGAAACAGATATTTTACCCCTTCGTAGGTGTGAAGAAACTAAGATGTAGCATATCTGGCCACACAGAAACTGACCTAATGTCAAGGCAATTTAATACCACATAAATGATTAAAATGGAGTTCATGTAAGCACTATTTTGAAGAAATTACCTTAGTATTCCGAGTTACACTTTCCTTATATCCACATAATCTTAGTATCAATCAAAATAAGCCAAAATTCCATTTATCTTTAACAGAAGCATAATCTTCTCCACCTTCCTGACTGTGGACATCTGTTGTCATTAGTGATAAGCAACACTCCTACATTCTCTTATCTATTATGTTAACAGTTTGACAGGTCAAGTTCTAGTCTTTGTAAAGTATCTGAGATGCTGATCACATAATGAATTCTCAGATTTATTAAACACAGGACCAAATCACAAACTATAGGAGAAAGGAGCAAAGTCCAGAAGTTTTTCCAAGTTTTTAGTAAAAGCAAAAGAGCGAGACAGTGAAATACATTCTCCATTCAAACTCTGAGTCATTGTTAACAAAGGGATAAATATGAGTTTGCAACCTCAAAGATGTTATTCCCCAATCCTATAAATGATTTTACTTTTCAATTTCATAGTCTATAGAACTAGAATGTATAGTGCCATGGCTTTTAATGGATAGAGCAAATTTGTAGATTAAATTGACTTTTTAATCAAGCTTTAAAAAAGAATAATTATAATTTTGTCTAAAAAAACATAAACTTCAATATAAAAATTGGCAAAGGTCATAAAAGCACAGGACAGTAATTAATATCCCCCCAAATTTCAACCTAGAGATGAATGCTGTTAACATTTTAGGTGTAATACTCCCATCTTCTATATAATACACATATATTTTTATATATTTATATACATACACACATATATAAATATACAAACAAGTTTCATATACACCGTCACCCCAGCTACCTCCGTCCTTCCTGCAGCTTATGTAAGAAGATAGGAGGAGAAAGGGAGAGAGAAGGAGTAGAGAGAGTCATCAAGAGTGTACATTCCAATGGAAGCTGTTTGGGATGATGACAAGGGGACACTACCATTCACCCTGTCAGTTAGACTTATGCTCAGTCTGAGCATCTGCCCTTCTGCCCTAGGCATTTTTTGACAGTGAAAAAGGGACTTGCTGAGAGGCCTGCTGAAGTAGCCTGCATGACCACCATTTGGTCTAACAAGAATATGTAAACTTCTGAGCAAGTGGTAAAATGTGGAAAATTACTGGGTTGAGCAATCTTGCTAGAATGCCATCTGAGACAGCTACCTCTCAGCTGAGGGAAATCCAGCAGCAAGTGGCTATGGAGAATACAACTGACAGATGAACTTGGGAGCAGTTTGTAGAACAGGAGGCCAAGCCAGATGTCCCAGAAAAGGGGGGAGTGAAGAGAGAGAGGCTGACTCAGGACTTCCCAAAAAACCCACAGGTGTGTCCCTCAAGAAAGCCAGCAGGTGATCCCAAATGTTACTGGTCATCCCAAGTCAGTGTTCAGTAGTAAAACAACAACAAATGACTAGGAGGAATTCAGATCATCGCCAGCTAATAAGGAGACATTTTTCTTGTTCCTCTATCCTGCTTACCTGTCTCCTACCCTAGAACCAGAAATGGTCAAGAAGGGGACACCCCAAGGCTAGCCTAAGATACTTCTTCCTCTCCAGGATGATGCAATAGGAACAAAAATGAAAAAAGAGGCACATCTTGTTCCCAATTTTGGTCTGAGGACATGCTCTGCAAAATCTGATGTTTTTGAAATCATTGAGATTTATTTTATGGTCCAGTATATACTCTAACTTGGTAATCTCCCATGTGGTCTTCAAAGTATATTCTGCAATTATTGGGTATAATGTTCTAAAAATGGCAATTAAGTCATTTGATGATGTTTTAAATTTTTCTATATCCTTATATTTGTTAAAGAAATATCCAATTACAATGTGGATTTGATAATTTTTCTCTTTAATGATTTCAGATTTACCATCATGCATTTTGAATCTCTATTATTAGGAGCATACGTGTTGGAGATTGTTATATCTTGTTGATTGAGGTTTTTTTGGTTTTTAAGGTATTTATTTTGTTTATTTTTGGCTGCATTGGGTCTTTGTTGCTGTGTGCAGCTTTCTCTGGTTGCGGCGAGCGGGGCTACTCTTCATTGAAGTGCGCAGACTTCTCATTGCAGTGGCTTCTCTTATTGCGGAGCACAGGCTCTAGGCGTGCAGGCTTCAGCAGTTATGGCATGTGGGCTATAGAGTGCAGGTTCAGTAGTTGTGGCGCACGGGCTCAGTTGCTCCACGGCATGTGGGATCTTCCCGGGCCAGGGCTCGAACCTGTGTCCCCTGCATTGGCAGGTGGATTCTTAACCACTGTGCCACCAGGGAAGACTTGATTGAGGTTTTTATTATTATAAAAGTCCCTCTTGATATTTGGTAATATTCTTTACCTTTAAGCTCCTTTTGTCTGACATTAGTATTTGTTTGATATATCTTTTCATTATTTTACTCTCTACCTACTTGTGTCTTTGAAGTACACCATCTCTGTATAGTTGGGTCTTGATTTGTTCCTTATTTATGAACTGTTCAGTCAATTTACATTTGATTATTCATGTGGCTAGATTTAAGTGTACAATTTTAAAATTTATTTTCTATTTGTCCCGTCATTATTTTACCCATATTTTTAAGGATATTTTTGCTAGGTATATAATTCTGCATTTTAACCCACTCACTGCCTTAGCAATTTAAAGATATTCTCCAGTGTCTTCTGAATTCAATTATTTCTTATAATGAGTTCCTTGTCCTTTTTATGGTATTTACCGTGTGTGTAATGTGCCTTTTGGTCTAGTTGCTCATAAGGTTTTTCTTTTAATCTTGGTTATTTACCTTTCACTATTATGTGCTTAGGTGTGGTTTTCTTTGTATTAATAGTTATCCTACTTGAGACACCTGAACTTAAAGGAAATGTTAGTTGAATTTTTACTTCAGATTTGGAAATTTTTTAGCAATTATGTCTTCAAATATTTTTATACCCACTATCATCCTCCTATTCTTCTGAAACTCCTCCCTTCTGAGAGTCCAACTATAAATATGTTAGATGGTTGATACTGTTCCACAGGTTACTAACTGTATGTGCATTTAGTTTCAGTCATTTTTTTTCCCTGATTCTCAGATTGGATAATTTCTACTGACTTGTTTTCCAGTTTACTATTTCTTCTGCAGTCTCCAATCTGCAAAGCCCATTAAATGAATTTACTATCTCAGATACTGTACTTTTCCATTATAGAATTTTCATATGATTCTTTCTTATAATTTCCATTTCTCTACTAATATTGCTCTTCATCTCACTTCTAATGTTCCTACTCTTCCTTAAGCCATTGAACATATTTACAATAGTCACTTTAAAGTGTCTGTCTTCTAATGCCAATAATTATGTCCCCTTGGAATCTGTTAATCTTGACTTTTTTCATTTTTATCATAAATTCTATTTTTCTGCTTTTATGTATATCTAGTAATTATTGATCATATGTTAAACATTGTGATTGATATGTTGTTCACAGGATTATGTTTTGTTTTGTCGGGCAATTATATTACTGGTAGATCCTGTAGGCTTCTTTTCTTTTTATTTGTAAGTGCTTATTTATGTTTGTCTTTGCCTTAGTCTAAGGATGCAGCCTAACTTAAAACATTACTCTGCAAGGTATCTCCTCTCTGACTGGGCTAGACCTACATCTCTCAGCTTTGAATGACTTGGTGTTATCTGCATTCAGCTCTCAGCTTAACAGCAGGTGCTCTCTTTTGGGCCTAATGGACTCTTACTCTAAATCCAGCCCTTAACCAGGGACTTATAGCGAATCCCTCATATATTTCTGGGGCTTTCTCCCTGCACTTCTCCTTTATCTCCAGAGCCTTGTTCCAAATATACCAACTGGTTCAGAAACCCTGAAATCTTATCTCTGTTTTCTCAATCCATGAAGAACACTGACTTCTGCTAAGCCTCCACCTCCATGTATGATGATCAGTAACTTCCTTCAGGCAGAAATCCAGATGGAAAATGAATGTTTCTTCTTATGCGCTTCTGTTTTCTCAAGAATCACAGTCCTGCACTGCCTGTTGTCCAATACCTAAAACACTTTCCTCATACATTTTGACCTGTATTATGGCTGTCAACAAGTTTGATACTAGGTCCTCCATCATGGTGTGAACCCAGGCCCAGTCACTGAAATTTAAAATTTAATGCATGGGCTTAAACACCAGATAGTATAACTGGAGAGGACTAGTTAACTGTCAGATATATGTATAAAATAAAAATAAAATTTAAAACTTCTAGGAATAAAATACAAGGAGATAAACAAATATGAAAAAAGAACTTGACAAACATAGAATGTAGAATTAGAAAATCTGAGCTATCTAAATAGATATCCAAAGGAAGTGAATAGATGGATAATTCTGAATTTTTTTTTAGAATTAATGAGAGACATGCATCTTCAAGTTCAGCAGTCACCCTGAACCCCAAGCAGAGTAGGGTGAAAAATTCACACTTATATTCAAGGTAATGGAACTTTAAAATGACATATATGAGGAAATTTTTAAAAAATACTTCTAATAACTAAGTTTAAAAACCATAGTAATCCTTAGAAAATACTTAAATGATAATGAAAACAGGGCATATACAACCATATGCAACTTTACTGAAATAGTAAATAGAACAATTAAAACCATAAATATTTTTAAAATAAAGGAGACCAATAATTAATCATCTAGACATCCATATCAGATTTAATCAGTGCCCTATGTATATGTGTTTCCTCAGCATTCATCATCCCCATGTGTACTGAGTTTCTTACTGTATGTAGCTATCACTCTCCTTCCTCCCTAAAGACTTTTATGGGATGCTTGGAACATGTATAGAACAGGCTGGATGTACTGGAGAGTTGATATTCTCAGGAGTAGCCCTCAGTCACTGGTTTTACATATATATATTCCTTTGTATATATAATCTCCCAGCTATTTGGGAGGCACATTTCTGAGGCACGTTCACTACCACCTACGAATGGAGATTGATGACCATTTGTCCATAGCAGTGAAATTCTTGTCAATGCACCCACTATTGGTTTCTACTCTCTCTACTAGAGCTTCCTGGAATCACCTCCCAAATAAACTATTTTCACTCGACTACTCTCAGAGTATGATTCTGTGGAAAACCAAATTGAGATAGTATCTATTTAAGAAGTTATCAAAAGAATTATATAATAAACTCAAAAGAGAGTAGAAAGGTCTTGAAATAAATGTATAAAAATAAATTTGAAATCTTAGACAAATGGAAAATTTTCAAGAACGATTCAAAACACCAAACTCAATATTAAGAAATGAAAATATCTGACTAGATATAGACTCATAAACTTAAAAAACAGTTAAAATATAGTTCCCTCTTCCACCCATATGTAAAAATCTAGATATTCTTACAGGTTTCATATTTAAGAACTAGTATTCCATTCTTATATACACTCTTTAAAAGATGAGATTAAGAGAATATAATTCTAAATCATTCCATAAGTCTAGTATAACCAATGAAGAACACTGGGAGCAAAAAGAATTTCAGTCAAATCATACTATCATAGATTTTAAAATTCTAAACAAAATATTCATAACTAAGCTAGGCCTTCCTTAGAAATGCAAGTTTAGTTTAATATTAGAAAATGTATTTATTTAATACATAACAGATTCGTGAATAAGACTAATATTAATGGACGCAGAAAAGATTTTTAAAAATTCAACATCTATTTGTACTAATAAGGAAAAACCTTAGTATAAGAGAACTTCTATAACCTGATAAACATAATGCTGGGCAAGTAAAGCAAGCTGCTGAATGAAATATTCACTGTCAAGTTTAAATGTATGGAAAATAATGCTTTACATTTAGTATTTAGCAAAAATATAGCTACTCATTTGAAAAATAAACACCTAGATCATAATGTTCATTTTCTATGGTGAAAATGGAAGTTATTGGAAACAGAGATGTTTTAAAAAGCATTTGTGATAGCAAGGTGCTAGATACATTGATGCTTATTTTATTATTTTTAATGTTTATAACCATTAGCATGATGAAAACACTGCATAATTCAAGGTAAATTTTATCTTTATTTCTTTGATTTTGTGGGTGTTTAATTTTTTTAGACTGATTTTGCTCCTTTAGTAATAAGAACCTTTTAAAAGTTATTACCATCAACATTTTGTCTCAGTTTTTTCCAAATTTTTTTTCCACTGGTGACTGCCTGCCTATTAATTTTGAATACAGTTTTTGATGTTTTAATTTTGGCAGAGACAAGTTTTTTTTTTTTTTTTTAAATCTTATTAAGTCTTTCTCATCTCCCTTAAGACTTTCTTTTATTTTTGTTGTAGTAGGTAAAGGTTATCTGCCTAGACGGCAAGATCCTATTTACCTATCTGGTGCATCCGTCCTCCAGCTACTGTAAGTTTTAGCTGTCCATGGCTCACAACTGCCCCTCTTCTTAGGAGAACTGCTCTCAGCTGATTGGGAGCTGTTTTACCTGGGAGGTCACAACCCTCTGGAGCGGGGGTTGTAGGACACAATCAATGACTGACTCACAGAGGAATACAAAAGCTGGTCTCTTGGCTTCAAGGTGGAATAAAGCTCCCCACTGTATTGAACTGGAGCTGGATGGACTCCAGCTGAAAATACATTCCTTACCTCTTCTTATTTCCCATCCTCCACTTTCTCACACTCATTCTTTCATGATAGCATGTTCTCAATAAATTGCATGCAAATACCTATCTAAGGCTCTACTTCTAGGGAATCTGACTAAAACAACCATTATGGCTTCCACATCTCATATTACAAATTTACCTATATTTTCTTTCAGGTATTTTTTTACTTTATATTGTACAATACATTATTGTATCTGTTACTGATAGTCTCTCATGTTCTTTCTTCCAAAATATCTTGGCTATTGATCAGATTATTAATATATATAACTACCTAATCATCCATTGCCATGGCAACATATGAATAATACGAATAATTTCAACTCTCAACCGAAAGATATCTTAAAAAACAAAACAGCAAAATAATAAGACTGCTCTGATATGACACCTAAAGCACAAGCAACAAAATAAAAAATAAGTGGGACAACACCAAACTAAAAAGCTTCTGCACAGGTAAAGAAATGGTCAACAAAATAAAAGGGCAACTTATGGAATGGGAGAATATTTGCAAACCACATGTATGATAAGGGGTTAATTTTCAAACTATATAAGGAACTTATACAACTCATTAGCCAAAAAATCCAAACAATCCAATTAAAAAATAGGAAAATTGAATAGACATTTTTCCAAAGAAGTTACTCAAATGACCTATAGGTATATGAAAAAGTGGTTAACATCAGCAATTATCAGGGAAAGGCAAATGAAAAGCACAAGGAGATATCACCTCAGACCTTTAGGAATGGCTGTCATCAAAAAGACAATAGATAACAAGTGCTAGAGAGGGTGTGGAGGAAAGGGAACCCTTGTACACTGTTGGTGGGAATGTAACTTGGTGCAGCCACTATAGAAAACAGTATATGGGCTTCTTAAAAAATTAAAAATAGAACTACCATATGATCTAGCAATTCCACTTCTGCATATATATCCAAAGGAAATGAAATCATCATCCTGAAGAGATATCTGCACCCCCCTCTGTTCATTACAGCATTATTCACAGTAGCCAAGACAGGGAAACAACCAGCGGATGAATGAATAAAGAAGATTTGGTATATATCTATATCAATAGGGATATAGATATATAATTTAGCTTAAAAAAGAAGGAAATCTTGCTATTTTTGCAACAACATTAATGGAACTTGAGGGCATTAAAGCTAAGTGAAATAAGTCAGACAGAGAAAGACAAATACTGTATGATCTTACTTATATATGGAATCTAAAAAGAAAAATAAACCGAACTCATAGAAACAGAGAACAGATTGGTAGTCACCAGAGGCAGGGGGCAAGGAGTAGGGGAATTGGTGAAAGTGGTCAAAAAGTACAAACATCCAGTTATAAGATAAATAAGTTCTGGGGATGTAATGTACAGCATGACAACTATAATTAACAATACTGCACTGTATATTTTAAAGTTGCTAAGATACTAAATCTTAAAAATTCTCATCACAAGAAAAAAATGTAATTATGTGAGTTGATGGGTGTTAACGTAAATTATTGTGGTGATCATTTCTCAAAATATAGATTTATATTTGATATATATAAATATGTAAAATCATTAAGTTGTACACCTCAAACTTATACAGCATTATATGTCAGTCATATGTCAATAAAGTGAAAAAACTGAAAGCACCATATAGGTATTGAGATTTTATCAGGTCTCTAAAATGTAGATGACAAAAAAACCACAACTAAGTTAGCTTAGATAAAATAGAAATTTATTGGCCAGTAAAATCCAAGAAAGGACTAAACATCCAAATTACACAAAAGATGGATCAGGTATCTGCCTCTGAACCAATCAAATATGTCCAGAAATGCCCATTTGTATGGTTTTACAGGTGCAAGAATGGCTGGGGAGGGGAGCGAGAGAGATGTATGTTCTGGCTAAAGAGTGACATAGATATCAAATGTATTCTTGCTTGAGGGTTCTTTCTCATTATGAGTAATTTCTCTACAGCCTTCATCTTTATCTTGTGCGGAGCTGACCAGAGCATCTCTGAAATCCCTAATTCATTTACTCATGATTTGAACCTGATGTTTTTTGTAGGAGCTATCCAGAAGCAATAATATGGCAGTGGAAAACATAACTGATAACCCAGTGTCCCATAGTCTAACAGAAGAAGGAATGTACCAATTATAAATATTGATCACTATCTGTATCTTTATCTTTTATAACAGTCTTTTTAACATGATAAAAAATAAACAAAACTACGTATCTTTGGCTTCCTTGACATTTAGTCGATTTTCCAATGTTAAAAAATATAGTCAGAATGCAGTTATTTTGACACATTCTTCACACTGTTCCCTTATATTTGAGTCCCAGGCAAAGGTACTATTTGTTAAATTTTGCTGTATCTAGACTTCCAGAAAGTTCTTTAATTCCTGAAATCCTGGGGTTGAAAAGTTACAGGATACAAAGTAAAAATTTGTTGAAATGTCTTCATTAAGGTTAAATTAAACAGAAGAAAGTGTTGATTAGATATAAAGAAAACCTAAATGAGCTAAGTCTATGAGACTGTGAAATAGACTCCTTAAGGACAGCCTCTGAAAGGAGTCTTTCAAAATTACCCAAGCAAAATTCTTTCAGGCAGAGACTGTAGGTTTTTGGGTTTGTTTTTTTTTTAACCTAACATTGTTGGAAAAGCAGAGCATGTGAATCAGAAGTGAATTTTTCAAACCTATAAGTCATTATGATCCTGAGTTTCCATTCTCACCTGAGTATCTGTGTATTTTTTAATCCTTGATGTAAAATGTCTTTGTAACCTTGGCTATGTTGCCACTTCTGGACTAGCTTTTGCCATGCTTAGCAAGCATGTGAAGAACCAAGACCCAGCTGGAAAATGCTCCCAAAGCAAATGTCCAGTGGTTTAAAATTATGCTACATTCAGAATTCTCGACAAATTGCATTACCTTCTCACAACTGCTTATAAGGCAAAACTGTTTGCTGCCTTTCTAGAACAATAGATACCTATTGGCTTTCTGATCTTTTAGCAACAGTTTGTAGAATCTTTATCCCTAGATTTTCCTTTGACCATGGTTTCTCACAATTTTCTGAACACTTAAAATCGTTTATACACTCTGGATACAGAGGTCTACTGACCTCTATTTTCTGGCTTAGACTATTCAGACTTAAGGCTCCTATGTTTCTCTGCCACTGGGTGATTAAATACACTTTATTCATTATCTGTCCTTGATCACAAACCTTTGACTCTCCTGTGAATTTCCTGTCTCATTTACTAGATTTGCTGTAGCATCCCACTTATCTTGATTTCTGGGTTCACATAGATGTTTGTGGATTCTCCCGTCTACCCCCATGACCTCTGCCTTGTTCTCACTCTTCGTTTCAGAGTTATGTTAATCACATCTCCATGTAGATTATATAATGGGCCAACTGGAAAAACTGTATAAGGTGGCTAGATGGAAGAATTAACAGCTATTGACTGATAACTTATGTATCTCTGCATTTCACCACAAAACTGGTACATATTTCAGGGGCTTCCCTGGTGGCACAGTGGTTGAGAATCTGCCTGCCAACGCAGGGGACACGGGTTCGAGCCCTGGTCTGGGAAGATCCCACATGCCACGGAGCAACTAGGCCCGTGAGCCACAACTACTGAGCCTGCGCGTCTGGAGCCTGTGCTCTGCAACAAGAGAGGAAGCGACAGTGAGAGGCCCGCGCACTGCGATGAAGAGTGGCCCCCGCTCGCCACAACTAGAGAAAGCCCTCGCACATAAACGAAGACCCAACACAGCCAAAAATAAATTAAAAAACAAACAAACAAACAAACTGGTACATATTTCAGATGACACAGCATGAAGAAACTGTTGAAGGCCCTGGGGCTAAGAATGCTGCAATGATAGAGTTGTTTTGCTGGTGTGAAGGAAATAAGTTATTAGCAGAAAACTGGTGACCACAGAAAATAACCAACAATTTCCGTAGGTAGTTTCTGATGAATTTTCTTGAAAGAAAAGTACTAATAGAGGACCAAATTATACCATCTGTAAATACTTTAGGCTGTAACCATAGGAAGTTTGTTTTAACAGACATATATTTAAACTGGGCTAAGGGGGAGATCCTAGCAGAGAGTAGAAAATGAGACTATTTCCAAATTTATGCCTGGGAGTTTAATTTTGCCCTTCTAGACATAAAACGAAAAATAGAGAGATTCCTTGAGAAAAACTACTTACATAATTTTTAATTCCAGGAAGCACATTCTCACACCATCTCATACCTGAGCTAACCTCTAAAACAGAAGAAACAACTAAAGCAAACGGTTCCAGTTAGCCAACAACATAAAACTACCTTTGTCTCTGGTATAAAATAACGTCAAAAATCAGGTTCTAAATACAATGAACTATACAATGAACTATTTCTCCTGTCCAGCAAACTTCTGTACCACTATATAGAGGGTTTTAAAAATATTAGCTGTAAAAGTAATATTTTCATTTATTTATAAAGTAGTTGAATTTTATAGATAGAGTTCAAGTAATTGCTTTTACCTTTAAAATTTTAAATAAGATCTTTCTTATTACAAAAGCTGTCTATATTCACTGTGGAAAATTTTGAAACACAAAAAAATAATTTAAAATATTAATTTTATTTCTTAAATGTAACATCACTATATCATTAAATCAATTTGTTGATTTAAATGTATTACTATATCACCAAATTAATTTATATATGAATGTTTACTTTATCCCTTTTGTCCATTTATACATAAATTAATTTGGTGACATAGTGATCTAAATTTTCTTTTTACATTACATATGAAATAATATTTTCCAATTTAATTAATGTTCTCTAAAATACAAGGATGATGATTACAGAATATGTATTCTATAGAAATGTAATAATTTATATTATTTATCCCCAGTTATTGGGCATTTAGGATATTTCCAGTTTTATAATATAAATACCATGGTGATTAACATTTGGAAATTAAATACTCATACATATTTGACTTTTTTCTCAGGATAATTTCTAGAAGTTTAATTTAGTCAAAAGATATAAATATTTTAGCAATTTTGCTTAATTGTCAAGTTTCCATCCAGAAAAAAACTGTACTGCTATATTCTCCCAGCAGCTGCGGTAAAGGTTGCCATTTTCCAATTTCTACACACCTTCAATGATAAGTTATTGTAATTTTTAGATGCCTTTTTTTATGAAAAAGGATATTATATTGTTTAAATTTGTATTGCTTTGATTATTAGAGTTTTCTGGAATTTGGTCAATAAAATTAAAACACGTAACAACAATAAATAAGGCTACTGATTTCAATATGTTACTTAATGCTATGCCTCATAATGTTATGTCATACTATTCTCACTTGCCATTGTATACCTATTAAAACCTGATCTTAATTATAACACATTTATGGTCATATCCTGAATATGGAATTACAATAATGAAACAATATTATTAAAAGCATCTCAATTAAACTCTTAAATTACATATTTATGGTATTTAGAAATATAAAAAGATATATTTCTGGAAAGATAGTTTTGCTAAGCAAGGAAGATTTATTTTGAATGTAGATATTGTACCTAAAACTTCACAAATATATATATACTGGGAATAATACAATGTGCAATAAAATATACTACATACAGAACCATAGAGTAGGTCCTACTGTAACATAATTAGTCATAAAACACATGTTATGCCTGCCCCCTTACATTAATCATTACAAAAGAGCTTCACTGCTTTTGGCAGTAACTTGATTTATTATTATTAATGTACTCTGACACAACCCAAAATGTGGATATTGGACATAATTTCATAGAAAGCATCTAAATAGACTGTGCAATGATATTGGAAAGAAAAACAAAACCATGATTCTACCCAACCATGGTACTGCACCATCACAGAGCAATTTCTCCCTGGATTGCACACCTGCTTTCTGGCCCATTAAGTCCTTCTGTCTTTACAAGGAACTGAGGTTGTAATGTCTTTCCCAAATGCATATTTTTATAGGGCCATGCATAACTGGTACACATGAATCTACATGTTGCCAAACTCATTTTTAATATGTTCAATCTGACTGGAACAGGAAAATAGTCACTGTAGAAGATAAATCTCTTAATTGCTTAAAGCTCCTCAGCAGTCATTTCCTGACAAGCATTGCAAGAATTCCCTGTAGCTGTGAATTACTATTCTGTTCACTTATACATTCCTAGAAACAGGATCTGATATCATTTTTCATAAAGAAGTGGTATTTAGGAATAATAATGTGCACATCAGATTTGATTTTATTTTTATGCACATCAAAATTCTACTGCTTCAAACCCTTGCAGTCACCTATCATTACAGTAATTCTGGTTGGCTATTTCTCCCCTTTCACTGATGTGCACGGACCACTTCTCAATGATATTTTCATGGTGTGCAGAACACATCAACAGTTAGCTAAAAAATCATTTCAACAGTAGACTTCCAGTGGGAATGTCAATGAGCTGACGGTATCTTGGACACACTATCTGCATTCCTGAGCTTTATTTTATTTGCAAGATTAAAAATGTTTGAGGTGAAAGAAGTGATCTGTACCTGATGGAACAATAGTCTTTCATCAGAAATGTGTGTGTGTTGAAAGACAAGGCAGCTGCTATGAGGAGATTATAAAATTGGGTTCTAGGGCTCTTTTTATTTATTTATTTATTTATTTATTTATTTATTTATTTACTTATTTATTTATTTATTTATTTATGGCTGTGTTGGGTCTTCGTTTCTGTGCGAGGGCTTTCTCCAGTTGCGGCAAGTGGGGGCCACTCTTCAGCGCGGTGCGCGGACCTCTCACCATCGCGGCCTCTCTTGCTGCGGAGCACAGGCTCCAGATGCGCAGGCTCAGTAATTGTGGCTCACGGGCCCAGTTGCTCTGCAGCATGTGGGATCTTCCCAGACCAGGGCTCGAACACGTGTCCCCTGCATTGGCAGGCAGATTCTCAACCACTGCGCCACCAAGGAAGCCCCTCTAGGGCTCTTTGACATATAATCTGAAACCCAAATTTGCACATTTCTTTTACCTTAAAATATTTGATACAAAGTTTTATAAGTTATTATCATACTTCCTTTACTTTGAATATATATATGCAATTTTCTTTTTACTATCTTGATTCATTGTCAGCTAAAATTAAAGGTTAAAATTGTCTTGGTGGGCTAATAAAGGTCAGAATGGTCAACTAATTTCCCTTGTGGAAATATAATAATCATTTAAATTTGCAATTATTAAATGACAATATTTCTTAAAATAGCATATGTAAAACTATTTTTTCCCAATGTTTAGAAAATATTGGGTCTTCATTGCTGCGCGTGGGCTTTCTCTAGTTGCGGTGAGAGGGGGCTACTCTTTGTTGCACTGCGCAGGCGTCTCATTGCAGTGGCTTCTCTTGTTGTGGAGCACGGGCTCCAGGCACGTGGGCTTCAGTAGTTGTGGTGCGTGGGCTCAGAAGTTGTGGCTTGCGGGCTCTAAAGCGCAGGCTCAGTAGTTGTGGCACACGGGCTTAGTTGCTCCATGGCATGTGGGATCTTCGTAGACCAGGGCTCGAACCCCTGTGCCCTGCATTGGCAGGCGGATTCTCAACCACTGCGCCACCAGGGAAGTCCCTATTGCATTGTGTTTAAAATATAACATATACTACTTTTGCAGGGAATAGCAGCGTGAAATTATTCAAACATTTGTTGGGAGGTAGAGGGGGAATTGCTAATAGACATAAACAGCTGCAAAAAAGATTGCATATTTATCTTATTTAATCTTCTTGACAATCCTTTGAAATACTATTATTAAACTGTGCATTTTCTTAGATGAGGTACTTAAGATTCAGAGAAATTAAATAATTTACCCACTATTCCACAGCTCTGACTTGAAGCCAGATCATTTTGAATTGCACATCTGCACCGCTGGTGAGCATTAATGGATATGGGCAACTTCATGTGGTGAGGAAATTAAAATGATTCTTAGACTGGGTTACATAGAAACCTTTGATCACTTAAGTAACAATTCTGATATCCATGTAGTTTCTACTTTATGTCAATTATATTAACTGAAAAAACTAACCAAGTAGCTGCTCATCACTTAGCCGATAGGCATTCACATTATCCTTTCCCTCAGAGGAAGACTCAAATTCTCTGGTCCTGGAAGCAGTGTAATGATGAAGGACATGAGTCAGCAGGCCTGGACACCAGTCCAGGCCCCAAACTTACCAGTTGTGTTAAGCTGGCTTGCTTTTAACATCTCTCAGTGACAATTCCCTCATCTAAAAGTGAGAATAATAATCAGATGCAGAGAATGTGAGAATTAGAAGAAATAGATGGACCATATTTCTGGTTAAGAATAAATTCAGTTTTGTATCTCTAAACAGAGCTGCAAAAATTTAAACTCACATGGAAGAGATACCTATATAGTTTCATCTAGTTTTTATTGTATATATTAATTTCTAATACGATTAGAAAAGAACAAAACAGCACTGAGCAAAAACATGAAAGTGTCTTCTAATGTGATGTCCATGGTTTATGGTTGTACAGCTTATTTTTTTTAGAAAAAGAATCACTATTAACTGGGGAGATACTATTAGAAACACAATAGAAAACTCCAGGAAATTTCTGATTTTCCTTTTGACTCACAGGGTAGCCCAGCTTCTTGACTGTCCTTCTTAGTATGCACAACCTGTTTAGAGTTAAAATTGTCTCATGGTATATGTGGTGAGTGCAATTTGCCAGGATAATTCCACATGGCTCTGCAATAGCAGGGCCATGGGAAAACTAGTTCCTGATCATCATGAACCCGTGAGGTACATGGTCAACCACAACATTAACTAATTCTGTTCCAAGTGCTATAATAACAATGTATTACATGTTGTTACATTAATTATGTGGATTTTATACTTAAAACTTCTCAGAAGTGAGTACTTCACTTCCACATTATTAAAATTTGAAATAGTTGTATTCAGATGTCATATTAAAATAAACTAAAGATTACAATCTGGTAAAGGTAGAACTATGGACACAGTAAAAAGATCAGTGGTTGTCAGGGGTTGGAAGGAGAAGGATGAACAGATGAAGCATAGAAGATTTTTAAGGCAGTGAAACTACTCCGTATGATACTATAATAGCGGATACATAGCATTACATATTTGTCTAAATCCACAGAACGTACAACACCAAGAGTGAAAACTAACGTAAACTATGGATTTCGGGTGATAATGATGTGTCAGTGTAGGTTTACTGATTATAACAAATGTACCACTGTGGTGCAGGGTGTTGATGGTGGGGAGGCTGTGTTGGGGGGGCGTGGGCAGGGGGCTTATGGGGACACAGTTTTCTGCTCAATTTGGCTGTAAACATAAAACTGCTCTTTAAAAAAGCCTAATTAAAAGAAAAAACTAATCAGAGAAATGTTGTAGTCTTATTTAATGTAGGAATCCTAGCTCTGTGCATTAGGTGTATTTATAGCAAATAATTTGTATTTATATTTAATGTGTATGAAATTTTAATTAAAAACAGAAATGGCCAAAGAAAATCCAAATATACTCATTCGTTAGTCATCTTGGAAATAAAAGTGAATTTACAATGAGATGTGTCTAAAGATTGAAATAAAAAATAAATAGGTAACAAACTTGGGAAGGGTGTGAAATAAAAATTGTCATATACTGTTCATGGGAGCATCAGTGGTACAACTACTCTGGAAAACCATTTAGCAGAAGCTACTAAAGCTAAATATATAGATGTCCCTTGACCCAAAAAACATGAATGACTGTGGCCATAGCAGCATTATTTTAATAGTCAAAATATTGAAACAACCCAAATGTTCATCAACAGTAGAATAAATGGTGATATATTCACACAACAGAAACTATGCAGCAATACATTAAACAAACTTCAATGACACGCAAGAGTAGGAATGAATATCACATATATAACTTTAAGAAAAAGAGTCCAGATTTTATTATTCCATATGTATTATGCACAAAAAAGAATTTTATAATGTTTAAAGTCAGGCTAGATGTTTCTCTTGATAGATGTAGCGCGTAGAAGGAGGTCTAGGGGAGCCTTGAGTGGCAGGCAATTTTCTGTTTCTTGATCCACGTGCTCTTTCATGATGTGTACAGTATAGGAAAATTTCTTGAGCCGAATGTTAATGACACACCTATTTTCCCATATTCGTTGAACATGACAAAGGAGCAGGAGCACAGAAGCTGAGGTGAAGTCCATTTCAAACCGAAAATGATGGTACTTTTGCAAAAATTCTTGTGCTTCCACAGGTTACAGTATTAAATATTGTGAAATAATGGTTGTTACATAACACGCTACATTTAAATTAATTCCAAAGTTGTCAGTTTATCTAAAGAATTATGAGAAGACAGTGATGGTCATAATGGAGACTTTCTTTTACCAAGATACCAAAAGATGTAAGCACAAGATCCTTCTCTGAATATTATTTTTCCCCACCAAATATTTTCACACATATAAGAATGTATTTAAAATAAAGTGTTTTAAGAATGTTTAAGAGGTGCTAAAAAAAGGGGAAAGAGAGCCCTTGAGAAAATTTGACTTCTCAACTGAACGACTATATAGAAATGAGTGCTATATGATTAAGTGGTTTTCCCTATGCTAAGATTAAGTTTTAACTAATACTTTTGGAGCTATGTCAATTTTCCATGGTCACTGGTCATTGATTCAATGTTATTAATTTTATATTTACTACAAATGCCCCCTAAAACTACTGGTAGGTGTCTTAGATTGGTTGTCCAGAAAGGAGAGAAAGATCCATGAAAATATAATTTATTAGGAAAAATCAGTAGGAGAGTGGGTAAGTGGAACCAGGAAGAAATGTAGCCAGACAAGTCTAAGATATCAAGCAAAATCCCACAGTGCTTAACTGTGGCTCAATCTGTCAGAAAGCTCTGGATACACTGTAGAGAACACCTCAGAGTAGCCTAGATCAAAGGCAGGGACTTGGAGTATTTAAGCTCCCAGGTCTAAAATCTTTGGCTAAGGGCTGGCTTCAAAGGAACATAACTTTTTAAGCATTTCTGGTTCCATGTGTGCATAGGTAAAGTAATGGCAGCCTGAGACAGTCCCCTGACAAAGATTCACAGGTGCTGGCTCAGGAGTAAAGTCCAACAAGAGCAGGTGTGCATGGTAAAGGGATCTACAGGGATTTGGACAGAGCACCTATGGCATCTGCTACAGTAGGTTCGCTTTCTTTTAACATAAAAGACAAAATAGAATGATTGTTCACTTAATAAAATGTCCCTTTACAAAACTGTTTTGTCCATGAGGAGTTTCTTTAAACAATGAGGATGAATTCATACATTCATTCAATGAGTGTTTTAGGCATGTATTCATCACCAAACTTCATGGTAAAAAGATTTTAAAAAGGATAAAAAGAGTTAACAGAGCATTGCCCCTTGTCATCAGATGAAAATATAGCAGGTGAGGGAAGAACAAATAAGCTGCAGAAATACAGGAGAAGTACATTACATGGTGCCATGCAAGAAGCACCTGTCTATACTCAGTGGTCAGGTTTCACAGAAGAAGCAACTTCGGGTTGTATTGATACAGTGTTGAGGATTTTCATACATAAATAAAGGAGAAAGATAATTTACTGAGGGCTCTGGCAAGAGAGTAGTGGATGTGATTGTTTGAATGCCTACTTTAAATTGGTAGAAGATAACTGATAGATTGAAATAAGAGGCAAGTTTAACACAATAGAAATTTCTATGAGAAATTTTAAAAGATCACCATAAGAACAAAGGCATGACAGAGTAGTAAGAATAGCAAAGCACTGAAAATAGGAATGCAGTAATGAAGGGGTTGTCTTAGTCTGTTTATGTTGCTGTAATAGAATACAATAGACTGGGTAGTTTGTAAACAACAGAAATATGTTTCTCATAGTTCTGAAGACTAAGAAGTCAAAGATCAAAGCACGTGATCTGGGGTCTGGTAAGAGCCTATTTCTGGTTCTTAGACACTTGTTTTCTTGCTGTGTCCTCACAGGACAAAAGGGGCAAAGGAACTCTCTGGGCTCTCTTTTATAAGGGCACTGATCCCATTTAGGAAGGATCCACTCTCATGAACTAATCAACTCCCAAAGGCCCCACCTCCAAATATTATAACATTGGGGATTAGGTTTCAACATATGAATTTTTCAGGGACACAAACATTCAGTCTATAGCAGAGGTAGAAAAGTTCAAAACAATAACGGAAACATCTGATTACAGGTTATAAATTGAGTTTGGATTTAGAGTCAATCAAAATAAAATCAAGGAACTAAAGGGTTAAAATTTTGAATGATTTGAGTTAGAAGTAAAGATTAGAATAAGTTTTCATAGTCTTGGGTGAGGTAAAGAATTTACCTGGAGGTTAGAAAAGAAAGAAAAAAAAGCCTCAAGAGTGGTACAACTAATCAAAAGAGAAATCAAAAAAATACATTGAGAAAAATGAAAATGGAAGTACAATATATCAAAACTTATGAGGTGCAGCAAAAGCAGTTCACAGTGTTAAATACCTACATCAAGAAACAAGACAAATCTCAAATAACCTAACTTTATACCTCATGGAACTAGAAAAAGAAGAACAAATGAAGCCCAAAGTTAGTAGAAGGAAGGAAATAACGAAGATCAGAGTGGAAATAAATGAAATAGAAACTAAAAATACAATAGAAAAGGTCAATGAAACAAAGACCAGTTTTTTGAAAGAATAAACAAAATTGACAAATCTTTAGACTCACAAAGTAAAAAAGAGAAAGGACTCAAATAAAATCAGAAATGAAAGAGAAGACCTTACAACTGATAGCACAGAAATACAAAGGATAATAAGTGACTGCTACAAACAATTATACACCAACAAACTGGACAACCTAGAAGACATGAATAAATTTCTAGAAACATAAAATCTTCCAAGACTGAATCGGGAAGAAATAGAAAAGCTGAACAGACTGATAAACAGTAATGAAATTGAGTCAGTAATCAAAAACCTCCCAAATAAAAGTTAGGACCAAATGGCTTCCCTGATGAATTCTACCAAACATTCAAAGAAGAATTAACACCACTTGTTCTCAAACTCTTCTGAAAATGAAAGAAAAGGGAACATTTCCAAAATAATTTTACAAGACCAGTGCCAGGTTAGAACACCACAAAAAAAGAAAACTACAGGCCAATATCCTTTATGAATACAGATGCAAAAATCCTCAACAAAATATTAGCAAACCAAATTCAACAGTACATTAAAAGGATCGTAAAACACAATCAAGTGGGATTTATCCCAGGGATGCAAGGATGTTTCATCATCTGCAAATCAATACTAAACACCACCTTAACAAAATAAAGGATAAAAACTATATGATCAACTCAACAGATGCAGAGAAAGCACTTGACAAAATTTGTCATCCATATATGATAAAAACATTCATATATGATAAAAACATCCATATATGATAAATAAAAAGTGGGTATAGAGGGATCATACCTCAACATAATAAAGGCCATATATAACAAACCCACAGCTAACATTATACTCAATTATGAAAAGCTGAAAGCATTTCCTCTAAGATCAGAAACAAGACAGGAATGTCTGCTCTTACCACTTTCACTCAACATATTATTGGAAGTCCTAGCAAGAGTGATTAGGCAACAAAAAGAAATAAAAAGCACACAAAAGAGAAAGGAAGAAGTAAAACTGTCACTATTTGCAGATGACATGATATTATATATAGAAAATACTAAAGACTCCACCAAAAAACTGTTAGTACTGATACATGAATTACAGGATACAAAATCAATATACAAAAATCAGTCTCATCTATATACACTGACAACAAACGATCAGGAAGACAAATTAAAGAAACAATCCAATTTACAAATACACCAAAAAGAATAAAATACCTAGGAATAAATTTAACCAAGGAGGTGAAAGTCCTACACAGAAAACGACAAGACACTGATGAAATAAATTAAAGATGACAAAAATAAATGGAAAGGACGAGTCCTTCAAGATGGCGGAGGAGTAAGACATGGAGATCTCCTTCCTCCCCACAAATATATCAGAAATATATCTACATGTGGAACAACTCCTACAGAACACCTACTGAACGCTGGCAGAAGACCTCAGACTTCCCAAAGGCAAGAAACTTCCCACGTACCTGGGTAGGGCAAAAGAAAAAAGAAAAAACAGAGACAAAAGAATAGGGACAGGACCTGCACCTCTGGGAGGGAGCTGTGAAGGAGGAAAAGTTTCCACGCACTAGGAAGCCCCTTCACTGGTGGAGACGGGGAGTGGCAGGGGGAAGCTTTGGAGCTACAGAGGAGAGCGCAGCAACAGGGGTGCAGAGGGCAAAGCGGAGAGATTCCCGCACAGAGGATCTGTGCCGACCAGCACTCACAAGCCCGAGAGGCTTGTCTTCTCACACGCTGGGGAGGGTGGGGGCTGGGAGCTGAGGCTCTGGCTTCGGAGGTCGGATCCCAGGGAGAGGACTGGGGTTGGCTGTGTGAACACAGCATGAAGGGGGCTAGTGCGCCACAGCTAGCTGGGAGGGAGTTCGGGAAAAAGTCTGGACCTGACTAAGAGGCAGGAGACCACTGTTTTGGGGTGCACGAGGAGAGGAGATTCAGAGCACCGCCTAAACGAGCTCCAGAGACAAATGAGAGTCGCGGCTATCAGCACGGACCCCAGAGACGGGCGCGAGCCATGGCTATCAGCGCGGACACCAGAGACGGGCATGAGATGCTAAGGCTGCTGCTGCCACCACCAAGAAGCCTGTGAGCAAGCACAGGTCGCTATCCACAGCTCCCCTCCCAGGAGCCTGTGCAGCCCGCCACTGCCAGGGTCCCGTGATCCAGGGACAACTTCCCCGGGAGAACACACGGCGCACCTCAGGCTGTTGCAACGTCACGCCGGCCTCTGCCACCGCAGTCTCCCCCCACATTCCGTACCCCTCCCTCTCCCCGGCCTGAGTGAGCCAGAGCCCCCGAAACAGCTGCTCCTTTAACCCCGTCCTGTCCGAGTGAAGAACAGATGCCAGAGGGCGACCTACATGCAGAGGCAGGGCCAAATCCAAAGCTGAACCCCAGGAACTGTGTGAACAAAGAAGAAAAGAGGAAATTTCTCCATGCAGCCTCAGAAGCAGCAGATTAAATCTCCACAATCAACTTGATGTACGCTGCATCACTGGAATACCTGAATAGACAACGAATCATCCCAAAATTGAGGCGGTGGACTTTGGGAACAACTGTAGACTTGGGGTTTGCTCTCTGCATCTAATTTGTTTCTGCTCTTATGTTTATCTTAGTTTAGTATTTAGAGATTATTATCATTGGTAGATTTGTTTATTGATTTGGTTACCATCTTCCTTTTTTTTTTATAAATATAGATATATACATATTTTTCCTTTTTCTCTGTTTCTGAGTGTGTATGTGTATGCTTCTACCTGTGACTTAGTCTGTAAAGCTTTACTTTTACCATCTGTCCTACGGCTCTGTCAGGCTTTTTTTTTTTTTTTTTGTATAGTTTTTAGCGCTTGTTATCACTGGTGGATTTGTTGTTTGGTTTGGTTGCTCTCTTCTTTCTTTCTTTCTTTCTTTTTTTTCTTTTTCTTGATTACTTTAAAATTTTATTTTTAATAATTAAAAAAAATTTTTTTAAACAACTATTTTATTTTATTTTTTTCCTTCTTTCTTTCTTTCTTTTTTTCTCCCTTTTCTTTTGAGCCATGTGACTGACAGGGTCTTCTTGCTCCGGCCGGGTGTCAGGCCTGTGCCTCTGAGGTAGGAGAACCAAGTTCAGGACACTGGTCCACCAGAGACCTCCCGGCTCCACATAATATCAAACGGCGAAAGCTCTCTCATAGAACTCCATCTGAGCACTAAGACCCAGCTTCACTCAATGATCAGCAAGCTACAGTGCTAGACACCCTATGCCAAACAACTAGCAAGACAGGAACACAACCCCAACCAATAGCAGAGAGGCTGCCTAAAATCATAATAAGGTCACAGACACCCAAAAACACACCACCAGACGTGGTCCTCCCCACCAGAAAGACAAGATCCAGCCTCATGCATCAGAACACAGGCACCAGCCCCCTCCACCAGGAAGCCTACACAACCCATTGAACCAACCTTACCCACTGGGGGCAGACACCAAAAACAACGGGAACTACGAACCTGCAACCTGTGAAAAGGAGACCCCAAACACAGTAAGTTAAGCAAAATGAGAAGACAGAGAAACACAAAGCAGATGAAGGAGCAAGGTAAAAACCCACCAAACCAAACAAATGAAGAGGAAATAGGCAGTCTACCTGAAAAAGAATTCAGAGTAATGATAGTAAAGATGACCCAAAATCTTGGAAATAGAATGCAGAAAATACAAGAAACGTTTTACAAGGACCTAGAAGAACTAAAGAGCAAACAAACAATGATGAACAACACAAAAATGAAATTAAAAATCTCTAGAAGGAATCAATCGTAGAATACCTGAGGCAGAAGAATGGATAAGTGACCTGGAAGATAAAATAGTGGAAATAACTACCACAGAGCAGAATAAAGAAAAAAGAATGAAAAGTATTGAGGACAGTCTCAGAGACATCTGGAACAACATTAAACACATGAACATTCGAATTATAGGGGACCCAGAGGAAGAAGAGAAAAAGAAAGGGACAGAGAAAATATTTGAAGAGATTATAGTGGAAAATTTCCCTAATATGGGAAAGGAAATAGTCAATCAAGTCCAGGAAGCACAGAGAGTCCCATACAGGATAAATCCAAGGAGAAACATGCCAAGACATATATTAATCAAACTATCAAAAATTAAATACAAAGAAAAAATATTAAAAGCAGCAAGGGAAAAATCAACAAATAACATACAAGGGAATCCCCGTAACGTTAACAGCTGATATTTCAGCAGAAACTCTGCAAGCCAGAAGGGAGTGGCAGGACATATTTAAAATGATGAAAGGGAAAAACCTACAACCAAAATTACTCTAGCCAGCAAGGATCTCATTCAGATTCGATGGAGAAGTTAAAATCTTTACAGAGAGGCAAAAACTAAGAGAATTCAGCACCACCAAACCAGCTTTACAACAAATGCTAAAGGAACTTCTCTAGGCAGGAAACACAAGACAAGGAAAAGACCTACGATAACAAACCCAAAACAATTAAGAAAATGGTAATAGGAACATACATATCGATAATTACCTTAAATGAAAATGGATTAAACGCTCCAACCAGAAAACATAGACTGGCTGAATGGATACAAAAACAAGACCCATATATATGCTGTCTACAAGAGACCCACTTCAGACCTAGGGACACAAAGAGACTGAAAGTGAGGGAATGGAAAAAGATATTCCACGCAAATGGAAATCAAAGGAAAGCTGCAGCAGCAATTCTCATATCAGACAAAATAGACTTTAAAATAAAGACTATTACAAGAGACAAAGAAGGACACTACATAATGATCAAGGGATCGATCCAAGAAAAAGATATAACAATTGTAGATATTTATGCACCCAACATAGGAGCACCTCAATACATAAGGCAAATGCTAACAGCCATAAAAGGGGAAATCAACAGTAACACAATAATAATAGGGGACTTTAACACCCCTCTTTCACCAATGGACAGATCAACCAAAATGAAAATAACTAAGGAAACACAAGCTTTAAATGGTACGTTAAACAAGATGGACTTAATTGACATTTATACAACATTCAATCCAAAAACAACAGAATACATTTTCTTCTCAAGTGCTCATGGAACATTCTCCAGGACAGATCATATCTTGGGTCACAAATCAAGCCTTGGTAAATTTAAGAAAATTGAAATCGTATCAAGTATCTTTTCCGACCACAACCCTGTGAGACTAGATATCAATTACAGGAAAAAAATCTGTAAAAAATACAAATACATGGAGACTAAACAATACACTACCAAATAACCAAGAGATCACTGAAGACATCAAAGAGGAAATCAAAAAATACCTAGTAACAAATGACAATGAAAACACGGTGACCCAAAACCTATAGGATGCAGCAAAAACAGTTCTAAGAGGGAAGTTTATAGCAATACAATCCTACCTCAAGAAACAAGAAATATCTCAAATAAACAACCTAACCTTACACCTAAAGCAATTAGAGAAAGAAGAACAAAAAAACCCCAAAGTTAGCAGAAGGAAAGAAATCATGAAGATCAGATCAGAAATAAAGGGGAAAAAATGAAGGAAACAATAGCAAAGATTAATAAAACTAAAAGCTGGTTCTTTGAGAAGATAAACAAAATTGATAAGCTACTGGCCAGACTCATCAAGAAAAAAAGGGAGAAGACTCAAATCAATAGAATTAGAAATGAAAAAGGAGAAGAACTGACACTGCAGAAATAGAAAGGATCATGAGAGATTACTACAAGCAACTATATGCCAATAAAATGGACAACCTGGAAGAAATGGACAAATTCTTAGAAAAGCACAACCTTCTGAGACTGAACCAGGAAGAAATAGAATACATAAACAGACCAATCACAATAACTGAAATTGAGACTGTGACTAAAAATCTTCCAACAAACAAAAGCCCAGGACCAGATGGCTTCACAGGCGAATTCTATCAAACATTTAAAGAAGAGCTAACACCTAACTTTCTCAAACTCTTCCAAAATATAGCAGGGGGAGGAACACTCCCAAACTCATTCAACGAGGCCACCATCACCCTGATACAAAAAACAGACAGAGATGTCAAAATAAAGAAAACTACAGGCCAATATCACTGATGAACATAGATGCAAAATCCTCAGCAAAATACTAGCAATCAGACTCCAACAGCACATTAAAAGGATCATACACAATGATCAAGTGGGGTTTACCCCAGGAATGCAAGGATTCTTCAATATATGCAAATCAATGTGATAAAACACACTAACAAATTGAAGGCGAAAAACCATATGATCATCTCAATAGATGCAGAAAAAGCTTTCGACAAAATTTAACACCCATTTATGACAGAAACCCTCCAGAAAGTAGGCATAGGGGGAACTTATCTCAACATAATAAAGGCCATATATGACAAACCGACAGCCAACATCGGTATCAGTGGTGAAAAACTGAAACCATTTCCACAAAGATCAGGAATAAGACAAGGTTGTCCACTCTTACCACTATTATTTAACATAGTTTTAGAAGTTTTAGCCACAGCAATCAGAGAAGAAAAAGAAATAAAAGGAATCCATATCAGAAAAGCAGAAGTAAAGCTGTCACTGCTTGCAGATGACATCATTCTATACGTAGAGAATCCTAAAGATGCTACCAGAAAACTACTAGAGCTAATCAATGAACTTGGTAAAGTAGCAGGATACAAAATGAATCCACAGAAGTCTCTTGCATTCCTATACATTAATGATGAAAAATCTGAAAGAGATATTAAGGAAACACTTCCATTCACCACTGCAACAAAAAGAATAAAATACCTAGGAATAAGTCTACCTAAGGAGACAAAATACCTGTATGCAGAAAACTATAAGACACTGACAAAAGAAATTAAAGACGATACAAACAGATGGAGAGATATACCATGTTCTTGGAATGGAAGAATCAACATTGTGAAATTGACTATATTACCCAAAGCAATCTACAGATTCAATGCAATCCCTATCAAACTACCACTGGCATTTTTCACAGAATTACAACAAAAATTTCACAATTCGTATGGAAACAAAGAAGACCCTGAATCGACAAAGCAATCTTGAGAAAGAAAAATGGAGCTGGAGGAATCAGGCTCCTGGATTTCAGACTATACTACAAAGCTACAGTAATCAAGACAGTATAGTAGTGGCACAAAAACAGAAATATAGACCAATGGAACAGGATAGAAAGCCCAGAGATAAACCCACGCACATATGGTCACCTTATTTTTGTTAAGGGAGTCAAGAATATACAATGGAGAAAAAACAGCCTCTTCAATAAGTGGTGCTGGGAAAACTGGACAGCTACATGTAAAAGAATGAAATTAGAACACTCCCTAACACCATACACAAAAATAAACTCAAAATGGATTAGAGACCTAAATGTAAGGCCAGACACTCTAAAATTCTTACAGGAAAACATAGGCAGAACACTCTATGACATCAATCACAGCAAAATCCTTTTTGACCCACCTCCTAGAGAAATGGAAATAAAAACAAAAACAAACAAATGGGACCTAATGAAACTTAAAAGCTTTTGCACAGCAAAGCGAGACCATAAACAAGATGAAAAGACAACCCTCAGAATGGGGGAAAATATTTGCAAATGAAGCAACTGACAAAGGATTAATCTCCAAAATTTACAAGCAGCTCATGAAGCTCAATATCAAAAAAAACAAACAACCCAATCCAAAAATGGGCAGAAGACCTAAATAGACATTTCTCCAAAGAAGATATACAGATTGCCCACAAACACATGAAAGGATGCTCAACATCACTAATCATTAGAGAAATGCAAATCAAAACTACAATGAGGTATCACCTCACACCAGTCGGAATGGCCATCATAAAAAAATCTCCAAACAATAAATGCTGGAGAGGGTGTGGAGAAAAGGGAACCCTCTTGCACTGCTGGTGGGAATGTAAATTGATACAGCCACTATGGAGAGCAGTATGGAGGTTCCTTAAAAAATTAAAAATAGAACTACCATATGACCCAGCAATCCCACTACTGGGTCTATACACTGAGAAAACCATAATTCAAAAAGAGTCATGTACCACAATGTTCATTGCAGCACTATTTACAATAGCCAGGACATGGAAGCAACCTAAGTGCCCATTGACAGATGAATGGATAAAGAAGATGTGGCACATTTATACAATGGAATATTACTCAGCCATAAAAAGAAACGAAATTAAGTTATTTGTAGTGAGGTGGATGGACCTAGAGTCTATCATACAGAGTGAAGTAAGTCAGAAAGAGAAAAACAAATACCATATGCTAACACATATATATGGAATCTAAAAAAAAAAAAAAAGGTTCTGAAGAACCTAGGGGCAGGATAGGAATAAAGATGCAGATGTAGAGAATGGACTTGAGGACACAGGGAGGGGTAAGGGTAAGCTGGGACAAAGTGAGAGAGTGGCATGGACATATATACACTACCAAATGTAAAATAGATAGCTAGTGGGAAGCAGCTGCATAGCACAGGGAAATCAGCTCGGTGCTTCGTGACCACCTAGAGGGGTGGGATAGGGAGGATGGGAGGGAGACGCAAGAGGGAGGAGATATGGGGATATATGTATATGTATAGCTGATTCACTTTGTTATAAAGTAGAAACTAACACACCATTGTAAAGCAATTATACTCCAATAAAAATGTTAAAAAAAAAAAAAAAGAAGGCAAGATTGAGAGAAATTTAGGGACTTATTTGGGATCAGAAACCTAATAAATAAAAAAATATGTGAAAATAAATTTAAAAATGGAAGGATACTCTCTGCTCATGGATTGTAAGAATATTGTTAAAATGCTCATACTACCCAAAGCAATCAACAGATTCCATGCAATCTCTGTCAAAATACCAGTGGCATTTTTAACAGAAATAGAACAAATAATCCTAAAATTTGTATGGAACCACAACAGACTCTTAACAGCTAAAGCAATTTTGAGGAAGAAGAACAAAGCCAGAGGCATGATGTCTCTTGATTTCAAACCATATTATAAAGCTAGAGTAATCAAAAGAGTGTGTTAGCATAAAAACAGACACATAGGTCAATGGAACAGAATAGAGAGCCCAGAAATAAACACACATGATGTTGTGAGAGCTGGACAGACTCATGCAAAAGAATGAAACTGGACCACTATTTTATATCATACACAAAAATTAACTCAAAATGGATTGAAGACTTGAATATAGACCTGGAACCATAAAATTCCTAGCAGAAAATATAGGCAGTAAGCATCTTGACATTGGTCTTGGCGATGGTTTTTTGGATCTAACTCCAAAAGCAAAGGCAACAAAAGCAAAAATAAACAAGTGGGACTACTTCAAACTAAAAGCCTTCTGAACAGCAAAGGAAGCCATCAACGAAATGAAAAGGCAACCTACAAAACGAGAGAAAATATTTGCAAATGATATGGCTGATAAGGGGTTAATATCCAAAATATATAAAAAAACTGATACAACCCGTGGAAAATAATTCAATTAAAAATGGACAGATCTAAATAGATTTTTTTCAGAGAAGACATATAGATGGCTAACAGACACACAAAAAGATGCTAAACATCACTAATTATCAGGGAAATGCAAATCAAAACCACAAGGCGATATCACCTCACACCTGTCAGAATGGCTATTATCAAAAAATGTCAAATAACAGGTGCTGGAGAGGACGTGGAGAAACAGGAACCCTTGCACACTATTGGTGGGAATGTAAATTAGTGCAGCCACAATGGAAAACAGTATAAAGGTGTCTTGAAAAAGTAAAAATAGAACTACCATATGATCCAGCAATTTCACTTCTGGGTATTTATCTGAAGAAAATGAAAACATGAACTTGCAAAGATGTATACACTCACATGTTCACTGCAGTATTATTTACAATAACAAAGATATGCAAACAATTTAAGTGTTCCTTAACAGATGAATGGATAAAGAAGATGAAGTTTATATATACAATGGAATATTATTCAGGCATAAAAAGAAGGGAATCCTGCCATTTGCAACAACATGGATGGACCCAGAGGGCATATGGTAAGTGACAAAAGTCAAACAGAGAAAGATGAAAACCATATGACCTCACTTTTACGTGGAATCTTAAAAACAAAACAAAGCAAAACCTGTGGGCTTATAGATAGAACAGATTGGTGGTTTCCAGAGGTAGAGGATAGGGGATGAGCTAAATGGATGAAAGGGTCAAAAAGAACAAAGTTCTATTTATAAGAAATAACTCATGGGGATGTAATGTACAACTTGGTAACTATAGTTAATAATTATCTATTTTATATTTGAAAGTTGCTAAGAGAGTGAATCTTAAAAGTTCTCATTACGAGGAAGAAACTTTGTAAGTATGTATGGTGATGGATGTTAACTGAACTTAAATGTAATCATTCTGCAACACATACAAATATCAAATCATCATGTTGTAATCTGAAACTCATATGTCAATTATACCTCAATAGAAATTTTTTTAAAAGAGTGGTACAACGAGATGCTTTGAACCTCTCAGAAATAAGGGGCTTTGCACTAGGGAAGAAGTAGCTGTGAAGATCCAGGAGAATGCCAATATCATTTTCCAGACCTTTGATCAGCCTCTACCTATGCGATCTACAGGGTAAGGAGAGCACCTGAGAAGTATAACGTTTTAGTAAGGGTATGAAAGTGTAGGGAATAATGCATGGGAGCTTATTACCATACAAAGAGAATTCCTGAGGCACCATGAGAATGTTATGGAGGGAGTAGGGCTAGATAAGAACGAGCCTTGGGGAGAATACACAGAGTAGGTAAGGAACAAGGATCTGAGAGAGTCTGGGTGAAAGAAGGCTTACATTTGCAACGAAGCCTGAGATGAGCGGCATGATTGGAAGGGACAGTCGCTGGGGCTTTAAATAAGATCCTCACGTAGTAGCCTAGTTTGTACGTGAGGGTGGTGGTAGCCAGGCCGTGAGAAGCAGATTGGGCTTGAGGAGTGAAGGAGTCATGTCATAATATTACCCTCACGTTCAGACGATAGCACAGAAATCAAGGTTGAAAGGGCACTTGATTATTAGTTTCCATAAATTAAAATATTAAAAATAGCTTTAACTTGTGTTTTAGAGTTTACGTAACTAATCTCGTTTACAGCGATATGTTTTGTCAAATGTGGGGAGGTAACAGGTTTTTTGTAATGGCTGAGAAAAGGAGAATTCGGGGGCTCTAAATTCTGAAATGGAGAAGGACCTACGAGACAGCAGGAGGGGAAGAGGCCACACTTGGCAATATGTTACAGCTTGGATAAAAAGTTGCTATGATGTGAGATAGAATTTTGGTGAAAGCTGGTTAATGTTTCTCCTCAGGTTGGAATTTGAAAATTGTTTGGAAAAGGCTTCCTTTTCTTTTTGATTGATCTGAAGTGCACTTGACAGTAAGGCAAAACATTTAAGATATGCTTTAAGATTTAAAAACTAAATGAATAAAATTAAACTAAAAAAAACAATAACGGTACAAAATTGGTTAGTGAAATCAATCAAAACACTGAACAGATCTTAGATTATGCAGCCTGAAGTTTACCCTAATAGTGTATTTACTGGTAGCAATTGCAAATGGCATGTTCAACATATTTATAACAATCGATTTTTATTAAAGTACTTTTTTCCTCAAAACTGAGTGTTTTTTCTCATTCGGTAATACAAAAAATATTTACTGAGTCCTTGCCATGTGCCAGGACCAGATTAGGCAATAGGTCTACAAATATAAAACACATACAGTCCCTACATTCCCATCTCATACGGTTCAACCAGATTACCCCCAGAGACGTAGGCACCAAATATGGAAAATCACATAATTGGATAAATGGGTGAAAAAGCTTCCAAGGATGATTAAAGTATTAAAAAAGCCAAAATGTTTATTTTTCTCATTAGCACAGTAAGTCCCCTACATACGAATGAGTTCCATTCCGAGAGCGTGTTCGTAAGTCCAATTTGTTCATAAGTCCAACAAAATTAGCTTAGGTACCCAACTAACACAATCAGCTATATAGTACTGTACTGTAATAGGTTCATAATACTTTTCACACAAATACATAAAAAACAAACAAACACAAAAAATAAAACATTTTTAATCTAACAGTACAGTACCTTGAAAAGTACAGTAGTACAATACAACAGCTGGCATACGGGGGCAGGTTCGCATCTTTGAAATTTCACAACTTGAAGGTTCGTATGTAGGGGACTTGCTTCAAATGGGTGCATATATTATTATGTATCGACTTTAAAAATTCGTAATACATACTTAAAAGTTGAATAGTTGTCATATTCTATCTCAAATTCCTAATAATTTTAACATTAAACTCATATCAAAGATATTTTCTCTTCATGTCAATGCTAGCATAAGTTTTCTCCTTATCTCTAGATGGTGCTCACACTTTACTATGTAAACAAATTTAATTCCCTTATTTTTTACTTCTCACAGTCATGAATCAATAAAAATGATTGCATAAAAGTTCCTATTTCCTGACAGATGTGATTTTTATACTGGATAGACAAGAGATAAACAGTATATACCAGGGGTATAATTGCCAAAGTCAATTTAAAGGGGATGGGAGCTTTGGTCTCCACTCTGTTGTTACCACATTCAAAACATGGTAGCTAACAAAAAGTATACTGATGTCAAACAAGCAAATCACTCCCAGGGCGTTCCATTCTTTTTTATTTGCAACTGCTATCATTGTATCCTATATGAAATCGGCCCTGCTCATATAACTGGATTTCAGCAATTTATAAATACGAATTCTGGCTTTGTGAAAATTGTCATAAAATGCCTAATGCGAAACATACTAAAGAATATTTTTAGGAGTGATGGGACGCATATCTTATCCTATATTTGCAGATTTTTTGAACTAAGTTTGAAAGGCTCAAAGGATATCCTAATAACATCAAATTTATAGTCTGTGTTCATATGTTATACTAATCCATTGTAAGCTCACAAGAACTCAAAAAACAAAAAAACCTTGCTTGAACCCACGAGCCTGTGTGTAGCAAATGTGTTTTGTAGCTTGACTTTATTGTTACTATACCTCATTTTACATTTCTAGCTCTTTAAAAAACACAGTTGATTAAATAAATTAATGAATTTATGTATAATAAATGAGCATTTTAGTATTTCATTTGAAAATGTCATACCTCCACACTTTGATACTATTTCCCAAAGGTTACTCTGATAATATTTTCCATTCATAGTGCCACCAGTACTTGTGAGATGAACTCATTTACCAGAAGACTGAATTTTCTGATGAGAAATTTGTATTGATAAGTAACTATTAGGAACATTCATTTCCCTTAAGTCTGTTGTCACCTATAATTCTACAAAAGCTATAATTCTACAAATTCTACATAATTCTATAAATTATGCTTAAATTATAATGTTCAACAAAGTGAATTAAACAAATAAAAGGCAGCCCCCAATGAATGAAGCACAGTGTATTTTCTATTTTCTTGAAGATCTGTTTAAAAATCTATTATTTAACTGATTCATGACTACCGCTGTCTCTGACTGATGTCAAAAGTAATTGTCAATCTAGTCATTTTTAAAAAGTCAAAGCAGTATAGCAATTGGAAAAAACAGGCTCCCTTTATTCTATTAAAAACTGCCTTTCTGAAGCAGATAGCACTCATGGTGCAATATTTCCAGTTTTATGATAGCAAGAAACCATTAATTTGATTTTTCATTTTTGAGATGTTTCTATTGGTGGTCCATGTCCTACACAGAGATTTATACTACATGGTTATTTGATACGCATATTCACACATGTGTGAACTTATTATATAGGAGACTGGATGGATTCAGAGTCCTTATTTCAAACTCAGCATGGTGTAGGATCTCTCAGAGTATACATAAATTTAATCTCCAAGCTGGATTTCCACATAGAGAGGTGAAGAATGATTAAATAATAGACTTCATAAGTATATAACATGGCCATTATGAGCTCAAATATCATTGGCGAATTCCAATTATATATATATATATATATATATATATATATATATATATATATACATACACACACACACTTTCTAGGCCCATCTATATATATAATTAAATCATAAGCATGGGTTCTTTTCAATATTCCCATATATCACATATATAACATATAATAATATATGATTATATTAAAAATATAAAATAGCCCCACCCTATAACAAAGTTTATATTTTAGTTGTGGAGAAAAGAGTAAAATATGTGAAACAAATAGAGAGCCATCGGGAGCTGAACTGTAGGAAACTAATAAGTCATTCTCAGCAGTGAAGCTCTTCTAACTTCTGCAGTAGTTGATGAAGAATGTCAGGGCTACTGAGACTTGCCAGGCTATGAAGGAAAGATGTGGATTTTAATGAACAGAGAGCAAGGGACAGAGGTGTCCAAGAGATGGGGAAAGCATGAGCAAAGACAGAGAGTGTGCACAATGCCAGGATAGAGACAAGTTTGACCAAAGTTAAAGTTTAATGTGGGAGAAGGGTGGCAAGCACGTCAAGGTCAATTCACACTAGGGAAAAGAAAGACAAGAGATGCACTTGACATGGTAGGAAATAACAGCCATGGTTGGATTTTGAACATAGATGTTACAAGATCAAACTGGTATTTTGTTAATTTTAAAATATCAATATTGTATAGAATTGGTTGACCATCAGATGATTGAGAAACAGGGACAATAGATATGCCATCTCTGGAATAATCTAGATACATGAAGCACTGAAGGAGAACAGGTAAATCAGACAAATTGAAAGAAGAAATAATAGATATCTTTACACATTTAACATAGTACACAAGGGAGAATGAAGAAGTTAACGTAGGAAGTTGCAGTCAACTTAAAGAATGTCATTACTAAGTATGTTAATTTCCTACTGCTGCTGTAACAAATATTACAAACTTAATGGCTTAAAACGCAAATTTACCTTTCCTTTTGTAAGGATCCTTATGATTATATTAGGCTTATTCAAATAATCTAGGATAATGTTTCTATAGCAAGATCCTTAACTTAATCACATTATAAAAATCCCTTTTGCTATGTAAGGTAACATACTAACAGATTCCAAGGATTAGAATATGGGCATCCTTGGGTCACCATTATTCTGGTTACCACATCAAGAAATGAATGAGAGTACATTTAATATTACTGAGGTCTTACTATGTGCCAGATACACAGTCTCACATACCCAATCTCCTTTCTCTCCTAAAACTGACAAGAATGGAGAGGCGAAATGTCCCCTACAATCCTATAGCTAATAAGATGCAGAACAGAGTTTGAACTCAGGTCTGTTTGACTTCAGACACCATTTTCTTAATAGAAAAGTTGGGGATTATGTCTTTGGGTTATTTGAGGGGAGTAGGCTCTGAATTCTGTTTTAAACATACTCCTTTTGAAGTAACTATTACAAACAGTTGGAAATAAAAACACAAGTGGGCTTCCCTGGTGGCGCAGTGGTTGGGAATCTGCCTGCCGGTGCAGGGGACACGGGTTCAAGCCCTGGTCTGGAAGGATCCCACATGCCGCGGAGCAACTGGGCCCGTGAACCACAACTACTGAGCCTGTGCGTCTGGAGCCTGTGCTCCGCAACAAGAGAGGCCGCGATAATGAGAGGCCCGCGCACCGCATTGAAGAGTGGCCCCCACTTGCCACAACTGGAGAAAGCCTCACACAGAAACGAAGACCCAGCACAGCCATAAATAAATAAATTAAAAAAAAAAAAAAGACTTACTGCCTGTTAAAAAAAAAAAAAACACAAGTGAAGTATTAGGGATGCAGATTAAAAATTAGAAATAATCAACTGAGAAATAACAATTGAAATTATTAGAACAGATAATTAAAGATCATTTCTAAAAACAATCATTGATCTTAAGTGAGTCAGAGGGAGGGGAAGGAAGATCAAAGAGGTAGAAAGAGAACCAGGAGAGTAAAGTATTATGGAAGGCAAAAAGGAGAACATGTTAATGAGACAAAGATCTAGAATATGAATGCTACCAAGAAGGAGAGGGGAAGTGAGGAAGGCCTTGGCTGTTAGGAGACAATCATCTTTTGGACCATTAGTGTCTTTTGATTCAAATTATTTAAATAATAAGTTACTTGAAGAAAAGAGCTGCCTGTATTTCAAGTTTATGTTGCTGCCCTATGACTCTTTTATCATTAAATTATTGCAGGAAAAGATGTTTTGGTATTGTTTGCTGTTTTCTTGAAAAATTAGAACATAATGTTCTGTTTCTATGATGCTCTATTTTTTAAGCAGCAAACAATACCAAATCTTTTTAAACAATTTAAAAAAGTAATTACCAACTTGTGCTCTAAGTTCCCTAAGATCCTTCAGATAGTGTGACTGGGCTCTCCCCTCTTGCCTGTTCCCTTTACCCTCACTGGACTACCATGTCCTTCTCACTTCTCAGCATCACTGATATGAGTACTTCTAATCTGTATAAAATCTCTCACCAGGAGTTCAGCTCTCCAGGGCATAATTATCTTCATATTTCTTTCTTCAGAAAGAATTTTATCTTCTACAACACTGTTCTTCTGCTATCACCACAATGTATTTGTATTTTCTGCTAACGGGAGAAATGCTCATAGATCCAAGTGATTCTTTTCTCATTTTGATGGAATTATTAATACTTGGGCCCTAAATTTCATCTGTGAAATGCTAAGAATCCTTCCAAGATTTGGAGTCACAAGTAATTTTATCTTGGGATAAAACCTGAAATGATGTTCTCAAATTACAAAATTTAAATTAAAATAATTAAAAATTTTAAATAAAAAGTTACTATATGTAAGTATAAATGATTGCATGATATCTTTGCGTATAAGTAGAAAGATATTATTTTTTAAAAGTTTTGCATGTTGCCACACATATACCCACGTATAGTTTATAACTATAAATTATATATACATATCTTATAACTGTATCTTAATATATATAAAATATAATTATATGTAACATACATAAGACCATATATACACTCATGTATATATATATATATATATATATATATATATATATATATATACACACACACATATATATATACATACTCCTCAGTAACTGTCGGATCCAGACTTGAAAGACAGCTCTCAAAACATGTCAATTAAATATTAGACAATTTATAAGGTTAAGTAAACTTTAATCCAGCTAATTTTATATTGGTACATTCTGCTATCATAGAAAAAACAGAAAGAAGTTTGCAAGTATTTGCCACAACAGAAAATGAGATTTGACTTTCAGAAAAACAAAACAAAAACCACCTAAACATTTAAATATACGTTAGTTGAATTTTTAAAATACATATAAGTATAAAAAAGGAAACCGACAAAAATGATACATAATCCATGATCAGTAATTCCATTCAGAAATGGCTAATAATCCCAAGCTCCTAATTTATCCCTCCCACCCCCCTTTCCCCTTTGGTATCCATAAATTTGTTTTCTATGTCTGTAAGTCTACTTCTGTTTTGTAACTAAGTTCATTTGTATCATCTTTTTAGATTCCACATATAAGTGATGTCATATGATATTTGCCTTTCTCTGTCTGACTTACTTCACTTAGTATGATAATCTCTAGGTCCATCCATGTTGCTGCAGATGACATTATTGAACATGCATACACTACTACATATAAAATAGGTAATCAACAAGGACCTACTGTAGAGCACAGGGAACTCTACTCAATATTCTGTAATAACCTATATAGGAAAAAATCTGAAAAAGAATGGATATATGTATATGTATAACTGAATCACTTTGCTGTACCCCTGAAACTAACACAACATTGTAAATCAACTATACCCCAATATAAAATAAAAATTAATTTAAAAAGAAGAAATGACTAATAAAACCTACTATGTATAGAAGATGTGTATGTGCAGGTGCATATACAGTGAACATAGTTATACAAAACACTAGTCTTTATACTTTGTCTCCCCCAACCCCCTTAAGAGATCTCTCCATATCATCCCATACAAGGCTGTCTTCTGAGATGCTCTTCATAGTAACAACTGGTACCTGCAGAGGTGCTGGTCAATCAGCACAGATGCTGATCTAGGGCTGAGTGTGGTCCTGCTATGCCAGCCCCTAATACTTTAACTGATAGATCTTGGGGCCACTCTAGATCCTCACAAGAAGCAACTTTGGTGACTAGAGTGGAGGACTAGTACTACAGGAACTTGGGTTATCAGCTGTTTACTAATCATTGCAAAAGTATTTTAACATTTTAATAATCAGTATAGCTGTTGAGGTTAGAGTGGCTGAATTTGACCTCTATGTTTGCCTAGAAGTTTGTACACTGGTTGAGTAAATTACTAAGTCCTGAAAATTTTGATTAAAAAAGGACCAAAGTAGGAGCTTAGAGTTACATAGAAGGCAGAGAAAAAAGAAAAACAAAACAAAACAAAACCAGGAGACTGTAATGATTTCCTAGGCAGAAGACCTGACTTTGTCTTCTGAGGATTTTTTCATCTATATATTTTCTGGAAAACCCACAAGAAAGCACTAGAACAATGAAGAAGAGGACACCTGGGTAGCTGATTGCATCAACAAAATCAACCATAATAACCACAACCAGATGGTGGGAAAAGGTTAAAATGTAAAGCAGGCTAATCTGTGCATATTAGTTAGTTATACAGGGAAGTGACCATATGCCCTGCTTTGCTTAGTATGGACCTAATTTGCACATGCCACAGATCAGTGTGTGTGTGTGTGTGTGTGTGTGTGTGTGTAGGAGATAGTGAGAGAGAGTGCTCAAGAGACAGAGGAGGCAGAGACAGAGACATATGCAGACATCATGAGGCTTTGCCCCTAAAAATACTCCAGTGTGTGTCTCCTAACAAAAAACAGGTTAACCTACATAATCATAACATGATTATTGCATCAGGAAATTTTACACTGATGCAAATCTTCTAACATACAGTCTACATTCAAATTTCCACAATATCCTTTATGGCTTTTAATTTTCTTTATAGATCTTTTTGTTTCTATCCAGGATACAATGAAGGATCATGAGTAACACTTTGTTGCCATTGTCTTCTTTAATCTAGATAAGTTCCAGGACATTTTTGTCTTTTATGACATTGATATTTTGAAGAACCATTGCTATAACCATTGTCCCTTTAATTCTTAAAACTTTTTTTTTGTTTCTTTTATCTCTATTTTGTGTGATATCACTATGGTTACATCAACTTTTTTTTTTGGTTATATTTTTTCCCATTCTTTCACTATCAACAGTTCTGTGAACTCATATTGCAGATATTTCTTTGTGGCAGAAACTGAAAGTTGTTTCCAATAACTACACTTTTTTTTCCTTTCTTAAAAATAAAACCCTTGATTTTTAGTTCAGCATATGGTTGCCAAGTATAGAAAAACAAATATTCCTGCCTCTTACAGTTAAGTGTGACTAAATTGTGGCCAATAGGTCAAATAGAAATGGTATGTAAGTGGAAATGGTATGTGTGATTTCCAGGAGGAATTCTTAAAGAGATTTATTACTTTCTTCAAACCTCCCTCTTTGCTGACTGGAATGCAGACATAATGGCTGGAGCTTGAGCAGCCATCTTTGACCATGCTATGGAACAATAAAATGAGCAAGATGGAAGAATCTAGTTCTATGATCATGGTGGAGCCAATATCCTTTCCTGACTGACTGGACTAATCACCTCTAAACTCTTTTATAAAGAGAAAATAATCTTCTACATTATTTAAGTTGCTATTATTTTGTTGTTGCTAGTACTCACAACTAAATCATGAGGAATACCATATTATAAGCAACCTAGCACTAGGTAATTTTCCATCCAACAATATTTATATGTATGAAGCAAGTTTAGTTCCTTTGTTTTTAAAATAATTTTTACATTTATTTATTAAAAAAAAAAAAAAGTTCCTTCCTGAATAGTAATCCTTTGTAACACTATATACAAAATTTTAATCTATTTTTTTTTTTTTGATCGACATTTAGGTTGCATCTAGGTTTTGGCTACTACGGTCAATAGAGCTACTATAAACAGTTTTGTATCAGTCCTTTTAGGTCACATGTTTTCATTCGTCTTAGGTAAAAACCTAGGAGTAGAATTGTTACTATATGTTTATCTTTATACGAAACTGCCTAAATACTCTTTAAAATGCTTTAAATATTTTATATTCCTATCAACAATGTATGGTTGTCTCAATTGCTATAATCCTCTCCATCATTTGATGTCAGTCATTTTAATTTTAACCATTTTAGAGAATGTGAAGTCATATTTCTTTGTGGTTTATTTTCATTTTCCTTAAGACTAACTATTAGCAACTTATGTTGTGCTAGCTGGTGAGAAAGAGGGAGATTTGTGAGTGTCTTGTCAAGTATTTTGCCCATTTTTTAATTTTTTTAATTGGGTCATTTATCTTTTTATTATTCATCTGTAAGTATTCTTTATACATTTTGGATGCAACTTCTTCATCCAGTGTGTGTATTGCAAATATTTTCTCCCAGTCTCTGCATTTGAAATGTCTTAAAGATGATTCTGAATGAACAAAAATTCTTAATTTTCATAAAACCCTAATTATCAATTTCTTTTATTAATGGTTGGTGATTTTTTCAATGTTATATCAAGGTTTTTTATATCATATTTTTTATGTTATATTTTTGTCTACAATTAAGGCTGAAGAGATATTCAACATTTTTTTTCTAGAAATTGTATTGTCAGTATTTACATTTAGGTCTATAAGCCTTCTCCAATTAAGGATTTCTATAGTGGAGTTAAGAGCTGAACATCACTTTTTCTGCAGACAATTATCTGGTTGCTCTAGCACCACTTGTTAAAAATATCCATTAATTTTTTTTTTTTTTAACACACGATTCATTTGTAGAAGTATTGTTTGGTTTTTCCTCAATTATTCCTGGTATCTTATTTCTCCATTCTCATTTTGCTTATATCCTTATTACTTTAAAATATTTAAAACATACTCATTCTATGTTATATGCCACATAATCTTATGGTTTGATTTTTGGGTGTCTAATTCTGGTCTTTTTAGACTCCTCTGCCACTCACTCCTAAGGGCAAGTGTAAGAAATTATACTCTAATCCCTTTGCCTTCCTGCTTCCTTACCCAGCGCTTTTGAGAGTGACAGCAGCAGGATAGCCTGAGGACACACCTGAGAGTCAGGCTCTCCAGCAATCTCTGGAGGAGAGGACAGCGTGAGAATCTGTTGTTTGGTCTGTTTAGCAGCTTTCAAGAGACAAGGGTGCAGAGGCCTGGGGAGAGGAGCTGGGTGCTTCCCGAGGAAGCATGGCACGTGTTGGAAAGGAATAGACTGACTGGAAGCCTGAATGGGAATTCTGTCTCAAAATACAGACCGAAGAGATAAGCATGATGAGAGATTAGAGACCTCAAGTAAAGAGCTAAGAAACAGCTTTGAAATAGTAGGAGCTGAAGAAAGAGAGAAACAAATGGAAGAAGGTATGTATTTTAAAATAACACAGGAAACGTATCCTAGCCAGAAGAAATACTTGATTCTGCATATTGAATGGCTTAATGAGGCCTTGTATAGATTAATTCTATAAGCTCACAAGGCGGAATATCCCTTCATTTCAAAATGAAACAGGAAAATCTAAGGGTCCAGTCAGAATGACCAGGGTCCCTGTCATCGCCTCCCCCAGCCTCAAAGGAAATCCAATCAGCATCAGATTCACCAGCAGTGCTTCAAACTATAAGGTAGAGTCAGGTGAGAAAACCTGCTATTCCTAGGCCTTCACTTGCACACCCTAACCCTCCCACATTAATTTATATCCCAGAATATAGCCACTAGCAGAAACTAAAATAATACAGCCTTCACCGGCCACACCATTGTTGTACATTTTTCATAGCACTGGTGGGAAATAAGAGTGTTATCTAATAGGCACCCTTGAAAACCAAATAAAAATTTTAAATGAATTGTTATGCTTTACTAAATCTTTTAGAATAGATTGTTTTAGAGAGAGGTTAGATAGTACAGAGAGCTCCGTTTTACCTCAAACCCAGTTTCTTCTATTATTGTTTTCTTTTTCCCCAGCTTTACTGAGATAAAATTGACAATACCGTGTAAGTTTAAGGTTACAACTTGATGATTTGATGTACACGTACGTTGCAAATGATTATCACAATAAGGTTAGTTAACATATTCATCAGCTCACATAATTACCTCTCTTTTGTGGTGAGCCATTTTACAATTTACTCTCTAAGCAACTCTCAAGAAACAATAATAAAGTTTTGTTAACTATGGTCACCGTGTTGTCCATTACACCCCCAGAACTTCTTCATCTTATGACTGGAATGTTATGCCCACTGACCACCTTCGCCCATTTTCCCCACCCTACTCTACCCCGCACCCCTGGCAACCACCAATCTACTCTGTTTCCATGAGTTTGTTCGGTTGTTTTTAGATTCCACAAATAAATACGATTATTCATTATTTGTGTTTTTCAGCCTGACTTATTTCTCTTAGCCTAATGCCCTCAAAATGCACCCAGGTTGTCTCATAGACTAACCTGTGAATACGAACTTACCTACTCATGTTTCTATCTGCGTTCATCTGTGCCTAGAAAAGCTGAACAGGATGCCATACTGACGTCTCCAACTCTATAACTACGTGGGTCATTCTGGCCTCCTGCCCTTGCTGATCTGTATTCTGTCACTCCACTGTGACACTGTCACTGTGACAAACCTGGCTCCCACAGTCTACCACTAACTTACTGCATTATTGACTTCCAGAAAACCTGTATGTGGTTTCATAATTGTTCATCTATACCCCCAGTTTTATCCACTGGCTTCTGTGCTTTTGGACAATACCTTTTATCTTTAGCCTCACAGACCATACTCATTTCTTAGATCAGCCCATTTTTTTCATACACCCTCTTCGGTGAGGTCAAGTGACGGTTTGACTTATGATTTTTCAACTTTACAATGGTGTGAAAGCGATATGCATTCATTAAAAACTCTACTTCGAATTTTGAATATTGATTTTTTTCCAGGGCTAGTGATAGGTGGTACAAGACTCTCTCATGATGCTGGGCAGCAACAGCTGCAGGTCCCAATCAGCCACGTGATCAGGAGGGTAAACAACCCGTACACTTACAAGCATTCTGTACCCAGACAACTACTCTGTTTTTCATTTTCAGTACAGTAGTCAATAAATTACATGATATTCAACTCATTATAAAATAGGTTTTGTGTTTGATGATTTTGCCCAAGTATAGGCCAATGCAAGTGTTCTGAGCACATTTAGGTAGACTAGGCTAGGCTCTGATGTTCGGTAGGTTAGGTGTGCTAAATGCGTTTTTGACATATTTTCAACTTTGGATGGGTTTATCAGGATGTAACCCATTGTAAATTGAGGAAGACGTGTGAATTATTCTGTCACAAATGAATGCAAATTCTTATGCATTCCATTCTGGTTTCCACAATATCCTAGGTGGTTTCTTTTCCCCATACATTGTTTCATTCTTTGTTTTATAAAACTCTATGAGTTCTGACGATTGCAGAGGGCCATATATCCACCATTACAATAACATACAAAATAATTTCACTGTTCTAAAATATCCTCTCGCCATCACTGACTTCCTGGCAACCACCGATCTATTAACCCTCTTTACCATTCTTTCTAAACAGTCATATACATGGATGAAGTATTCTATAAATTTCAATTAGATCAAGTTGAGTGATACTGCTGTTCAGGTCACAGATTACTGATTTCCTGTCTGCATGATTTATCAATTACTGACAGAGGGGTGTTGAAATCTTCAGCTTTAACAATGGATTTATCTATTTCTCCTTTCAGTTCGAACAGATTTTGCCTCAAGTCTTTTGATATTCTGTTGTTAAGTTCATACACATTTAGGATTGTTATAGGTTCTTAGAGAATTGATCCCTTTGTCATTATGCCCTCTTTATCGCTAAAAATATTTCTAGGATATAAGACCTAAATTTAAGGCCCAATATTACATGTCCCTTTGACATCTAGTATAATTGGGAGGGCCTCAAATGGCCTAAACACAAGTTCCCCTCCCCATTCTGCGCCCTCAGATGGGAACCTCCTGGCCAAACAACCCTTACCTTGGGGCCCAGGCCAGTTTATCCCTAAGTAGTAGGTTTCAGGTCATGCGGTCAGTGGAATGACTCAAGCTAATCGCACCGTCCTGCAGGAGCCGGGGACACCCCTTCCCTTTGATGCTGCACAGCCTGCCTCCCACAGGCCCAGGCTGTTCACTCTGTTCCCAAGCGCAGCCCCCAGGTTGTCCTGCCCGGGGTCCACGTCCTCCTCCCCTGGGCTGTGAGGATACGCGACTAATAAACCGCTATGACTTCATCTGTTCAGTGCCGGGTGTTGTATGGTCAGCCACTGCTATAACCCCAGGGTGAGAATCCCTCCCTCACCAATGAGGTGAATAAAAGGTGACTAAGACATTTCCTTGTTCTGAGCCTGCTTTGTTTGAAATTAATAGAGCTACTCCAACTTTCTTTGGATTAGTGTTAGCATGATATACCTTTTACCATCTCTTACTTTTAATGTATCTGTAGGCAATATATAGTTGGATCTGTAGACAATATATAGCTGGATCTGAAACATTTTATCCATTCTGACAATTTCCGACTTTTAATTGGTATATTTGGATCATTCGCACTTTACATGATTAGAGATACAGTTGGATTAATAGCTACCATATTTACAATTGCTTTCTGTTCATTGCATTTCTTCATTTTTCTTTTCCTTTTTTTTTCTGCCTTTTGATTTTAATTGAGCATTTGATACATCATTTTTATCTCATCTCTAATCACCCAATTCTGTATTACTACTATTGCTTTAAACAAAATTTTTAAAATAAGTGTGAATAACAGGGCTAACTTCAGACAATATGAATGCAAGACTCAAGGCATCAGAAGCAAGTGAGGGCCATTTTATTCCTATAAGAAGTATACTATAAACTTAAACATTTAGAAAATTTTATGTGCAACATAGCATAAAATGTAAACATGTAATAATTATATAATTAGAATGTCAGGAAGGAATTAAAGTTTTTGTGGTTGACATTAACATATTTCTCAGCCTTTAAATCAGGAAGGAAATAAAATTAGGCCATAGAATTCTTATTATTATGATAAAATCATTAAATGACTTACGAACAGAGTATAGATTTCTTTTAAGCACTTATGAAACATTTATAAAATTAATCATTTATTAGGCCACAAATATCTATAGTATTTAGTGTCTTACCTAAATGTTCTCTAATTTGAAATTACTAATAAAAGTTTAAACAAAATACCTGATGATTGAGGCATTTTAATTTAAATAACTACTGGGTGAAAGGTGTAAGAGAAATATAACATATTTAGAAAATGATGAAAATTGCCACAAAACTAATCAACAGATTTCATGAACAGCCAAAGCAGTGCTGAGACCCAAAGTCATTTTAATCACCTTATACAATTTCACTATTTAATTAAATATTTGACTCAGATTTTTAAAAAAATCTAAGAAGTGTAATTCATTCAGTTAACCAATATACATTGCCATCTACTAGGTGCCAGGTATATTATAGACACTGGGGATTCAATGCTGCACAATGGACATTGTCCCTACCCTCATGAAGCTTACATATACTAAAATTAAAAGCAGAAATTATTTAAGAGTAAATAAGAAACAGAAATAAATTGATAAATAAATGTAAAAGATAATTATAAAATACTAAATATTAAATTATTGCAAAATATAATAGTTTTAAAATAAAGCAAATATACTTTAAAATGTATTTTAAAAAATAAATTTAATTATAACAATGAAGCATAGCCATAGGTTCTTGGATTAAATAAACAGAATAAAACACTATACATAATATATTTGGAAATACTTGTGAAATGTTTGGTTTTCTCAGAAAATATAAATAGCCAAACTTGGCTCATGAAGAAGTCCATAAGCTTTTTCATTATATTTCACAGAAAAAAAGGAGAGAAGGGAGAAGCACAGGTGCTATTAGAATAAATCTGATATCTGAAGAAATAGTCCTCCTGATCATACTGCATGGGACTTAAGAAGAAAATTCTAATAACATAATAAAAACCATCTACTTTAAAACCAACATATTCAGAAGTAAGATAACAGTAACATTCACATTAAAGTTGGCAACAGGAGCAGGATACCTGCAACCAGCTTCTAGAGGCCATCTGCAGCCCTGAGCAAATGGCACCCTCCATTGTCAAAGCTAGCAACAGAGCACAGAATCCTTCATTTGCTTTCAACCTCTTTGATTTCTTCCTCTGCCAAAGAAAACTCTGTTCTTAAAATGGCTCATGTGATTAGAATAGGATAATCTTCCTATCTTAAGGTCAACTGTGTCATATACATAACAAAGTCCCAGGAATGACATCTCATGTCTTCACAGATTCCAACAATTTGGGCAGGGAGGCTTGGAGGGCCACTTTTAGAATTCTGCTTGCTATAGCTGCATTATTTTTAATAGTGAATAACTAGAAAACGAGTTGGTTAATAACAGCATAATGCTTACATATATTATAATGTATCTCTATTTTAGAATATGAGGCAGCCAACAAAATTCATGCCTTCAAATAATAATTATTATCTGGAGAAAATGCTTAAAGTATAATGTTAAACTGAAAAGAAGAAAAAACAATTCTGAAAACATATGAAGCTAATATGCTATAACCAGAGACATAGCTGCACCTTTTCTTGACTTATGGGCTGTTTTCAGAATCTAATAAGAATTATAACTCTTTTCCCCAAGAGAAGATATATGCATACACAAAATGTTGACTATAATGTAGCTTGTCCACACATCCCCTAGAGATCCCAGATTAAGAACCCCTAAGTAATTATATACATATTTATAAAGATAATACTAAAGGCAATATGTTCTCAACCTTCACTTCAATAATCAACTACTGTAGACAGCACCCATTCTATGTTCCTGCAGGCAGTTTTTACAATGTTCTTATCACTCAATATTTCTGAGAATCCCTAGGGAAGGCTTACATATTCCACAAATCTAATCTCATCATCCAGTTCTACCTCTTGTTCTAGAACACTGCTCCTGGATTCTTGGTGCCTGATAACCAATTCTTTCTGCAGTTGCAGCCATCTTCAAATCTAATGAGTCACAAATGTGAACAGTCTCCTCGAATTCCCACAAAACTCAGTTAACACAGGCCAGAGAATTTAACCAAATTTTATAAAAGGCTAGATAACATAAATATGCTACAGAGCAGAAAGCAAAAGTCCAAGGTTAGATGTGCCCCTCTCCACAAGCCACTGGCCATGGCACCTATTCAGGCCATCTCCAACATGGCATCTCATGGGCCATCTTGCTCTTGGGACTTGCCTGCAAACATGTCCAAAGGGCCCTCTCATTTCTCCGAAAAAATGTCTAGTCATGCCCTCTTTCTTCTAGGATCTGGTATGCTACCTGGCCCTCCCGAAGAGGTAGAATGCCACCTTCAAAATGCATGGCAGTTCAAATTGAATCCTTCAATCAAACTTTGCTTCAATTTCCCCCCAACTAAATCCTTGACATCTCTCTGTATCTCTGCATAATGTCACCACCCTGCCTAGGAATGAAGGCTTCTCCACCCACCACCCTCAACCATTATTAAGCAGTGCAGCCTCAACTAGATATATCTCCCGCTGGCCTCACAAGATCAGGTTTCCCCGTGATGCAGGTAACTGTCATTGCAAGGTGTCCACATTAGTGAGCTAATATAGCAATAGGAACTCTTCAATGCAATCAAATCTTTTTTCACTTAGTATCACTTAAAATGGAATAATACCCTGAAGAAATGAACTAAAAGAAAGCTTTGTGGGCTAGGGGAATAGGAATCAGTGGAGGGCAATAGGAAAACACTGAAGATTCAATAACATCCGAACATCATGTTTCAGATATTTTTTTAAAATGCTTTAAAGTATCATTTATTTGAGTAAAAGACATACTTAATCTATAATAAATCTATATTTATTAAATATATTATATATATATCAATAAACTCTAGAGTAGACATTGACATAGATTTATAAATCTAAAAGGTAAAAATCCAAAGATTGTTCTAATAAGGGGGTTTCAGCCTGAGTACAGATGCTATTTAACAGTGGGATTTGGAGGGTAATAAACTTGGAACTGAAATCTCAGAGTATTTACTAAAGGAAAATTAATCTTATTTTTCACCATGTTCACATTTTTGTAACCAAAAATGTATAAAAGATCCTAAATATTCTCATTCAATTTATTTTAAACACTATTCTTTTTCACAAGAGCTCTATTTTTTATGATCTCATTGCCAGTCAACCTGTGAACTTGGAAGGTATCAGGAAGATGAGAAAATGATCTAAGGATACTGATGCCACAAACAGTCAGCTAGTAAATTGCATCAGCAGAACAAACAGTGCATTGATAACCGTTTTCCTGTTCTTTTTTAAGACGGAAGATAATGCTGTTTAAATGTTGACGACTGAAATTCCTTTGAGAGGAAACAGTTATAGAAGAATAAGGCAATAATTAATAGGTACTAGATGAGAAATGGAACCAAAGTCCTTAGAACACGTAGAAGGACCAGCCTTAGATAAGAGGTGGCAAAGTTAGGCAAGATGCAATAATACTGCAGGGGAAGGTGTTCAGTCATATCTGGCTGTTTCTGTGCTCTGTGCAAAAGAATATGAGGTCCCTAAAGAGTCTGGCTGCTGGTTAAAAACCTATGTGTGATTTTTCAGATCTGACCACAGGCAGTTACAAAGGCTTTGCCTGGCCTTCCATTGGGGGAAGGCTGTCCTCCCCACACCAGACTTGGTGCACAACGAATGCACTGTGGTCTCTGAAGAGAGCTGCTGCCGTGGACTCAGGCGCCCCTGGCTGGTCAGGATCTTCACACGTTTACCTTCCTAGGTCTCTTTTATTTGAGACCTTGGGCAGAGGTCTTGAAGAGACTTTTGTCCTACTCTGAGTACCCAGTACTTTTCTCCTCCAAGCTCTCCCGCCTCAAGTTCCCCTGGACGTAAAACTGCCGGAACCTTTTGTCCTGTGCTCTGTCAACAGTGAGACGACCCTCACACCTGTGCCGATCTACCTAACCCTGGATGGGTGCAGAGGTGCGGTGTGCTGTTCCGTGGGGGAAGATGGGACGGGGCCATTGGCATTTTCTCCAGTTTTAGCCTCTTGCTTAGACCGTAGCAGGAAGTGATTCAACGCTCAACTCTTCCGGTTTTTTGCTTGTTGCTTTAATGGCTCCTCTTACCCTCCGCAGCCCAGCGCTCTTCTGCAGCTGGCTGAGCTCCTGACGTCCCTTCTGAGAGGGGCATAAAGACTCCTGAATTCAGAGTCTAGTTTCTTCATTCCTAGCTGTGTGATCTTAAGCAAGTTGCTCAATCTGCGTAAATCACAGTTTTCTCTCCCATGAAATATAGAAATAACAACTCATTTTTAAAAGGATACTGTGAGGATTACCTAAAATGAGGCATATAGAATACTTAGGACTGGAGAATTTTGAATATCAAGACAAGTGGTTTGTACATTGCCAAGCAAATAGAGCTGATTTTATTTTTAGTTTGAATAGGTAATATATGAACATGGTAAAACAAATTTTGCAATGGAAAAATATGTATATAACCTGAAGGTAATCCTTGCCTCCTAGCTCCTACTCCCCACTAGTAATAATATGTATTATTATTATATCTTGCAAACTTATAATCTTGCAAACGTCTGTGTTACTAGCAGGTAGACAGAACTCTTAACTTCCCCAAAATGTAGATTTGAAGATTTAAATTTAATATGTTATAGTTAATGTGTGTTCTTTTTTAGCTCCTGATTTCTTTCTTCACCAATTTTGTAATTAAAGGAAAATATTCACTATAATTCTAGAGTCTAATTACACTTTTCTGTGTATTATACCTTGCCGGTAAGTTATATTAACCTTCTTGTGAAACAAATACCAGGCTTTCCTTTGAAATATGTTAATCTCTTTTATTTACCTAGAGCAGTCTTTTATGTCCTTAGACAGGGAAAGCTTTTCTCTTTAAACAGAAAGAACAGTAAAGTTTATCGATTAATATGTTTTGAGGAAAGTCTTTAGTTTTAATTCTTAAAGTGACAGGGATTCCTCATTAGCCATTATTATTAGGAATTGTCTGTTTGGTGTACGTGAATACTTCTTGCTTTTAAGTATCCAGTAATATTCTTTGAAATCAAAAGAAAACAGATTCATAATAAAAATTAAAGAAATTCATTACTTTTAATTAGTTTATCTTCCATTCCTAAGCAGAACTGCTAGAACAAAGAGTATATACATTTAACATTCCTGCCTCTGTCTTGAGAAATCAGTAAGGAGCTCATATGCCTGAAGTAGGTCTGCTCCAAGTCCGGCCCCCCTGCTGGAGCCACGTGGAAGTTCTAGAGTCTGCATGCTCCTCGCAAGACACCAAGTCACTTCTCCTTCTCAATACTCATTTCACTTATCTCATTATACCCTTTTCACCTGTTTATGTCAATCTCCACAAGAAACTCAAGTGGCCCTCTTCACATCTCATCCCACACTGTTCTGCATATCTCCTCCTCAATCTGCCATCACTTCTCAACTCGCAAAACCCTTCCACTGGGTCATCTGAAATTCAGGGCTAATTGTTAGCAAAATCCCTAAAATCCTCACAGCACCTCTAATGTTTCTTTCCTCTCCTTGGTCTAACTGAAATCTCACTTTCCCCTGAGAAACTGCTTCTCCTGAGGACAGATACTCAAATATCAGCATCTCTTCCATAGCCCTCCTAACAGCAACAATAACAATAGATAAACGGAGATGGTAAATAAATGCAACACAAGATCCCAGATTGTATCCTGGGCCAGGAAAAAAATAGTGGATCAGACAACAATATTATATCAATTTTTTTTATCTTTATTGCAGTATAATTGTTTACAATGTTGTGTTAGTTTCTGCTATATAACAAAGTGAATCAGCTATATGTTTACATATATCCCCATATCCCCTCCCTCTTGCGCCTTCCTCCCACCTTCCCTATCCCACCCCTCTAGGTGGTCACAAAGCACCGAGCTGATTTCCATGTGCTATGCAGCTGCTTCCCACTAGCTATCTATTTTACGTTTGGTAGTGTATATATGTCAGTGCTACTCTCTCTCACTTCGTCCCAGCTTACCCTTCCCCCTCCCCGTGTCCTCAAGTCCATTCTCTACGTCTGCGTCTTTATTCCTGTCCTCCCCCCTAGGTTCATCAGAACCATTTTTTTTTTTAGATTCCATATATATGTGTTGCATATGGTATTTGTTTTTCTCTTTCTGACTTACTTCACTCTGTATGACAGACTTTGGTCCATCCACCTCACTACAAATAACTCAATTTCATTTCTTTTTATGGCTAATATTCCACTGTATATATGTTCCACAACTTCTTTATCCAATCATCTGTCGATGGACACTTAGGTTGCTTCCATGTCCTGGCTATTGTAAACAGTGCTGCAATGAACATTGTGGTACATGACTCTTTTTGAATTATGGTTTTCTCAGGGTATATGCTCAGTAATGGGATTGCTGGGTCATATGGTAGTTCTATTTTTAGTTTTTTAAGGAACCTCCATACTGCTCTCCATAGTGGCTGTATCAATTTACATTCCCACCAACAGTGTAGGAGGGATCCCTTTTCTCCACACCCTCTCCAGCATTTATTGTTTGTAGATTTTTTGTTGATGGCCATTCTGACTGGTGTGAGGTGATACCTCATTGTGGTTTTGATTTGCATTTCTTTAATGATTAGTGATGTTGAGCATCTTTTCATGTGTTTGTTGGCAATCTGTATATCTTATTTGGAGGAATGTCTCCACCCATTTTTTGATTGGGTTGTTTGTTTCTTTGATATTGAGCTGCTTGTAAATTTTGGAGATTAATCCTTTGTCAGTTGCTTCATTTGCAAATATTTTCTCCCATTCTGAGGGTTGTCTTTTCGTCTTGTTGATGGTTTCCTTTGCTGTGCAAAAGCTATTAAGTTTCATTAGGTCCCATTTGTTTATTTTTGTTTTTATTTCCATTTCTCTAGGAGGTGGGTCAAAAGAGATCTTGCTGTGATTGATGTCATAGAGTGTTCTGCCTATGTTTTCCTCTAAGAGTTTTATAGTGTCCGGTCTTACATTTAGGTCTCTAATCCATTTTGAGTTTCTTTTTGTGTATGGTGTTAAGGAGTGTTCTAATTTCATTCTTTTACATGTAGCTGTCCAGTTTTCCCAGCACCACTTATTGGAGAGGCTGTCTATTCTCCATTGTATATTCTTGCCTCCTTTTCTATCAATATTAATTTTTTTCACTTTGATAATTATGTTGTCAAATAATTATATCACATACATATCACGTAATTATACTCTGGTGATATACGATATTGTCCTTGTTTTTAGACAATACATTGGAAGTGTTTTGGAGCAAAGGGACATAACTCAGTCTAAAAAGTTTCAAGTTAGGTATATATCAAGAAAAAAGAGAAAAGGAGAGAGAATAATGAAAAGAATGAGGCAAAATGTGAACAACCCCTGAATCTGGATAACTGGCACACAGGTGTTACTCATGCAAGATGTTTTAAGAATTTGAAATTTTATCCAAAGAAAAAGTTACAGTCAGTCAGTCAATCAATTATGGCTGACCCTAAAGTTCTGAGCCTGAATTCCTTAAAGATGAGGGGTGTCACCAAGAATGCCAGAGGAAAATAAGAAAGAGTGGAAGGGGAGGATAGAATCGAATTGTGAACAAGTGATTTTTGAGGTGTGACACTTTCTGAATATAATTCCAAGGCAGCAGCTGTATCTTTATATCTGGAAAAAGGATGGTGGCAGAAAGCCAGATGCCCTATCATTATTAAGAAGGAGCTAACAAATACATTCAAGCTCTCCATAAAAGAGGTGTTAGGAATGGCTACATGCAGTTTGTTTTAAAAGGTCTGCAAACTAATCAGAAACCCCACTGAATACGAGAACTCAATGAAATATACACTATTTACAGTTCAGAAAACAACAGAAATGGATCTTAAACTAAACTTTAATTCAGGCTGATCACTGTCGTTTGTTTCTCTATCTTGTGATGACTCACAAATTGGAAGGCTGGCCTGATGTTGTTACGTTGTTAATTGTGTACAGGGAATAAAAGGGACATTTCATACTTTAGCATTATTTTTTTTTAATCCTAAAAGCACCAGAGAATATGTGGCCTTTAAATTCTACTCTAGAAGTAGCTCAAGACTGCAGACAGGGCTGCATTTTAATAGACAAGCTTAATTGACTCCTGTTCTTGAATGACTGATGCGTGGTCTCTTCGGTAATGCTGAATGCCACCTGTTCCGTAATAATTTTAATCATCAAATTGCCACATGGCACCAGTTATGGATGCTACCAGTCTGTAACATGGCAGACATTTTAAGGGCCATTTGTTTTTCTATTTATATTGTACTTATGAATTAAATTTGAGGAGAAATTGACTGCTCAAAGGGGACACATTTAGGGTAAGGACGCATTCTCCTGTGTCTAAGACCATGCTTGCCTAACACCCAAGAACCATTGAGTCCCTCCACCCAATCAAGGAAAATGCATTTGCTTTCTAGAATTGCACAGATAAATGTAAAATTGGTCTGAAACCATTTGTTTTTCTTCTTCTCCTGAAAATATATCTTATTATAAAACTGAAATGTTACACAAACGATTTAAGAACTGGTTGCTACACAGGATGCTGCATACCAGAGGGGACCTTTTCAGAAACTTCAGTCTCCAATGCAGATGCATTTCTTACATCACACCACACAGCTGTATGGTAAGTGTATGTGCTCTTGGCTATAGTTATGGTACATTCTTTGAAGAAAACCTCTTCCATAAGAACATCAGTCAAGAGGTACAGAAAACAGACCATGAATTCCACTCCATTAGTTTCGTGCTTCCTGCTTTCACATGCTGTGGTTTCATGCTTGCCTGACAACTTTCAAAATCATATTTATTTCCAAAGCATTGGTTTTATTCTATATCTAAAATAATACCAGAGCACATAACACAAGTACCTGTGGGAATAGGAAATGCTACTCTTATCATTTAAGCACAATGATGAATTATACTCCTATTTTAAAGCGAAAATACTTATGGAAAACTATCTTGCTGTTATCCTTCCTCTGTAGTGGTCGTTTTAGCACTAGTTTTGACCCTAAAGTACAATTCAGTTTATTTACTCTTCAAACAATCCTTCTGCTAGGATTTAAATCCTATAGAGGATTTAAAGTAACAGGAGAGGGGGCTTCCCTGGTGGCGCAGTGGTTGAGAATCCGCCTGCCAATGCAGGGGACACGGGTTCGAGCCCTGGTCTGGGAGAATCCCACATGCCGCGGAGCAACTAGGCCCGTGAGCCACAATTACTGAGCCTGTGCGTCTGGAGCCTGTGCTCCGCAACAAGAGAGGCCACGATAGTGAGAGGCCCGCGCACCACGATGAAGGGTGGCCCCCACTTGCCGCAACTAGAGAAAGCCCTCGCACAGAAACGAAGACCCAACACAGCCATAAATAAATAAATAAATAAATAAAATTTAAAAGCCTTTAAATGGCTTTTAAATGGGTGCTGCTATACCTACTATAAGTTCCTCAAGAAAAAACTGCTTAAAAAAAAAAAAAAAGTAACAGGAGAAAAACTTAATCGAAATCATGTTCCTACTGCTTCAGAGTATATTTTACTATGGTGTTTCTAGTTTTATGGATCTACCCAGGCTGCAACTAAATTAATTCTTTTAATCATCTTATACAATATTTACTGAAGTAAAACAGTTACATAAAGCATAGTTTCTGCTTTGTGAATATAAAACTATAGTAATTATATGGTGCATTTACCACACAAAAAGGGTGTTTGCTTAATTAAAAGGAGTCTATCTATTATTTGTTCCAACGGCACTCTACATCTTTAACGCTACTGATGGTAAAATTTTATTTACAGCTCATTATACTAGAGTCTATACGGTATTTTCAAATGGGAAATGACTGACAACCATTCAGACTATGGTGACAATGTTACATGAAGTTAAACTTTTTAAATAAGCAAACTGAAATGTAAAGAAAAAAATATAAGAAAGGGGGGCTTCCCAGGTGGCGCAGTGGTTGAGAATCCGCCTGCCAAGGCAGGGGACACGGGTTCGATCCCTGATCCAGGAAGATCCCACATGCCGCGGAGCAACTAAGCCCATGCGCCACAACTACTGAGCCCACGCTCTAGAGCCTGCACTCCACAACAAGAGAAGCCACCGCAATGAGAAGCCCACGCACCGCAACGAAGACCCGACACAGCCAAAATAAATAAAAATAAATAATTTAAAAATATATATATATATAAGAAAGGAATAGGAAACCTACTAAGCGTGACAATGGTTGGATGAATTAAATTTAAAAACTAACAAGATGAGTAGATTTCAGCAGTCATCTAAGAATAGCAGGACTACTTCATGGGGAGCCTCACAGCAGGGACACAGCTGGAAGGAGAGTGGAGATCCTGGTATGTGGGTGGAAGGTGAAGGGGATCTCAGAGCCTGTCCCCCAGCTTCTGGTCTAAGTGCTCTAGCCAGAGCAAGTTCATGGGCATTTTCTTTCTTTTACAAGTTTACTCATATGATTCTTTAAATTCACAATGTAACGTATCTCTTAGATTTTAAAACAGATTTCAATTTCTCAAGATGTCTGAGAAGAGGGGGGAGAGGAAGGGAGGGTGGAGAGAGGAAAGTGGGGAAGATAAGAGAGGGGAAAGGGGGGATGGATAGGAGAGGGAGAGAGAAGCTGTGCCTGTTGGGAAATAAGTGAATAATCAACTGTTTTGGGGGAGTTTGTTTTGTTTTTGTTTTTTTGTTCTTTGATTTTTGTTTTTTTATTTTTTACAAATATAAGCAATAGAAAGTTAAAAAAAAGATACTTCATCACAAAGAATAAAGATAATGTGAAATTGAATTTATACTTATTTTAACAAATTGCCAATTGTTTAGGTATTGTATAAAAAGACATATTTTAAGACTAAGGATTGTCTCTTTTTCCAAATTGAAAAAAGAATTATTTATTATGAGGCAATTAAATCACAGTATACAGTTTCTATAACTAAGTTACAGGTAAAGCAGTTTTACTGTAGAACAATCTTCATTTATCTTCAGTAAGGTTTATTGAAGGTATATCGTGTACAAAACATTGGCCTAGAAATAGACTTATTGAAGACATAGTACTTGTCTTAAGGAAGCTTAAAATCTGGTTGAAACCAGCCATTGGGGTCTTTATAAAGGTATACTTGGTGTCTATGAAGCACCCTTGCACACCGTAAGGGATTAGAGGTAACGAGAACAGCGATAAACAGAAGAAATTACAATACTGCAAAGAAATAGAAGAGAAATATTATTTCATTGCATCTGAACTGATGCAAGAAATGTGCTAAGCAGGTAGTTAATAAGAAATAAAGAATTGCCAAATGATACTTTTTGGTCAAATGATGAAGCTCAGAATGGATTTGTATTGGACAAAATCTGTGGGGTTACATGATTTTCTCCAGTTAATTTTTGATACCCTAGATACAGGAAAAGTCAAAAATGGCAAAAGTTAATGAGTGGCATTTCTATGTGTTGATTTTTTTTCCTTTTACAGTACATGTATTTTTCAATGGTAAGTAGAACAAGACTTTTTAAAAGCCTTTGACAAAAGCCAGCTACTGAAACTACTACTTCCTATGAAATAAATAACTGGCTTAAAAAGTTAATCAATGAGCCAAAACATTTATATCCGCTGCAGGCTTCAAAGTCAAGGAACTATTAGAAGAGTCTGAGAAAGATGAAACTAACACCTGAGGAACGGGGAAGAAATATTAAAGGTCAAATCTTGCTATGTCTAAGCTGGCACAGAAAGTCAAATTCTACCATTTAAAGAAATAACGTTAATCCTGAGAAATCTCAAAGCATCAAGACAAGCTATGGGAAAACTTAAATACCATATCTAGCTTTATTGTTAAGAAAGGGCTGGGTTAAATACAGGTTTCACTGACTAGTTAATGCTTTTCAAGTAAATAAGCATGAAGCAAAATAGCTAGCATCCTAGTGGATCACAGGTTAGAAGAAAACTGCGCTTTTAATAACAAAACCTGAAGTGCAAGAGAAGCATGTAGCTGAAGGAGAATTAAACCTAAAAGTTGTAATCATTTGATGACCTGAGCAGTGATTAGTAAGAGCTAAAACTTCATAAGGCCAGATTGATTAACGCTTGGATTCTATATTGGTTTTTTTTTTTTTTTGTAATGGGATAATGTTTATGTCTTTTTAAAAGGTAAGTCTATATTAGTAAAAGTTAACATGTTAGGATTTTTAGAGAGCCAATGAATAACACTTTTGCTTTTTCCACCCAAGACCTGAACCAACTGAGACAAAGGGGTCAGGCAGATGGTCATCAAAAATGTCAGCCATGGGCTTCCCTGGTGGGGCAGTGGTTGAGAATCTGCCTGCTAATGCAGGGCACATGGGTTCGAGCCCTGGTCTGGGAGGATCCCACATGCCGCGGAGCAACTGGGCCCGTGAGTCACAATTACTGAGCCTGCGCGTCTGGAGCCTGTGCTCGGCAACGAGAGAGGCCGTGATAGTGAGAGGCCCGCGCACCGCGATGAAGAGTGGCCCCCGCTCGCCGCAACTAGAGAAAGCCCTCGCACAGAAACGAAGACCCAACACAGCCATAAATAAATAAAAATTTAAAAAAAAAAAAATGTCAGCCATGCAGTGACAGAGCTTATAGAACAAGGCTTAGTTTAGGGAAAATATAGTCTTCCTAATAAGGAACCCCTGAATTAGGCCTGTTTACAAAACTGGTCACAGCAAACTTGGAAATAGCGGGATCCTCTTGAAAGGTCAGGGCTGTGGCTGCCACGTATGCCACACGGCCAAGAGAAAGTCAGAACTATTTCCCTGCAGGCAGCTAGATGCCAATGAGCAGGACAGAGGGGGCAAGCCATGTATGCAGACCCAGCTTCCTCTCCCCACACAGCAAGGGAACCAGGGCAAACAGAGGTCAAGAGTGATCAATAATGGAGACCCCTTGAGGGGCAAATGGGTAAAGAGGTTCTTCTGTAACACTATAGAGCTATCTTTCAGAGAAAAAATACTTTATAAGCTGGGTATTGTCTTTGGGAAGCTGCACGTTCAGCCTCAGAAAGACTGACCTCACAAAACCAGATATAAAAGTGACAGAAACATCCCACGCTTAAATGGTCTTGATAATTCCCACTTCTCACTGCCTCATTTTGACACCGGGAGACAATGAAATAGGGCATACCTGGTTAGACCCTCTTACATTAATGAAGAAAGCACACTCTCATGGCTGGGTTCTGGAAAGATGATTGTATCACATTCATAACATTAAAATGAGCTCTGGAGAAATGTATTTTATAATCCTATGTTTAATTCTTTATGTAATATTATCCTCTCTCTGTAAACACAGCCAAGCCTAATCCCCAGAAATGCAGTTTTTAAAAAGATAACCAAGAATGTCATATAAAATGAATGCCAGTATTCACAGCATGTTAATCCAAATTCAAACTTCTTATCTTTCAACAAGTCTGGGAAAATTCTGATGGGTTGCTAGACTATTTTTTTAATCTCCTCCAGAATCTTTTCCAAATTGAGTTCCAAGTATGAAAAGACATCCAATTAAGTTCCAAAAAAAGTCTGAGATTTTGAAAAATCATCATTTTAATGGACATATTTTCATTCCTGTCAGTGATGAACAGTATGATTATGGCAGGTCCTTTGATCTTTGTTATGGTGTTTTCTATAAGCACAGGGCCTGACAGGAGATACCTCATTAAATCTTTCCTCATTTCCTCCTGTTTTCCTTGTTTCCTCATTTCGTCTTCTCAAAATAATATTGCGTGGCTGGCATTTTCTTTGAAAATAAGGTGCTTTATCATTCTCAGTTTTTATTAAGCACATTAGTATTGTAAATATGTCAATTATCCCATCCCTACTATATACAAAGAATTGTGAACTGTGTATGGAGAAAATAATCCTACAATCTGACCACCGCCCTCAGGGTGTTTATACCGTAACTGGAGAAAACAACAGTAAAAATGTAATATGTGAGGTCCTAATCCATGATATTAAAATTTACTTACATACATGCAGAACAAGACTCTAATAATACCCTGTGTACTTCAAATATTTGACAATTCAAATGGCCAGACATTTTAACTAGCTTCAACTTGACATTTCTCAGAGCTTCAGATTTTTTGTTAAATGACTTGAAATCTTGTGAGGTAACAAACTAAAATTGAAATTGATTTTTAATTATCATTCCCTCAAGACATTTATAACTAAATCATTAAGTAAGCTTCTTTAAATACAATTTTAGCAATTCTGCTTTTCTATTAGAATTAGACTTTTCCTCTTTATGACTTAAATGCTGAAGATGAACCAGTTTTAAAAATTAAAGGCTTTCTAATGTTTCCATTATGAATATATTTCCTCTTTGATTTCACAATATGAAATTATTTGAAAATAAGCACCTTTCAACATACACTGAATAGATAATTTCTGATAATGGTAGTAAGTATAGAATACAAGAGTAACCTTCAAACTCACACTAGAGACTTTTCACAAAATAATTGAGTAGGAGAATCCACGATGTTCTCTTCTTATAAAGAAATTACTTTCTTGTCTAAGAATTGAGATGGCTGGTATGGGGAGCATTTTTATTCAAGCAATAGGGTTAATAGAGTAGCAAAGAAAGGTTGACATTTTGTGGAGTGCAATATGATAAATCATAACCATGATAAAAATAAAAGAAATTGCACTTACAGAACTATATTATATACAGAGTTAGACTGAATGTTATCATTTAATGTCACAGAATGAGAGAAGAAAAAACGGAAAAGTAAAAAGAGACACACATAAATCTTGACACATATTTTTCACTATAAACTTGTGGAGGAAATGAAGGATTCCATTAACTTAGAAATGTCTTAAAATAATTGTATCACTTGTAGGGAAAGACAAAGCACTACGTACAAGTTGTCAGGCTCAGAAAGTACAAAACATCAGTGCCTTTGATCACTCAACTGGGATGAGGGCAGTGATGATGGGCATCTGAAAATGTATGAACCCAAACAGACAATAGAGGAGAATGAATTATCAAATTTTAGCTTTTTGAAGCCAGCTAACTGAAATTTCCTAAGAGCTTCAATAAACTGACTTACCTACAATCTGATTTCATTCTATAAGAACTGAGAGAAAAACTCATGTTACCAATAAATGTATTCTGTACATCTAATATCATGTAGAAAAGCATATATTAGAGGATTAAATGCATAAATATTAAGATTGATTGATGCAGTTAATGTTTTAACTTGCACTGGTTCTGAAGTATTCTGCTTGGAAGATCGCATAGTAATAGAGATCTTTTACTAGATCTTTAAAAAGTAAAAGACCCTGCAGTTTGGATTCTTTTTTTTTTTTTTATTGAAGTATAGTTGATTTACAATGTGCCAAGCTCTGCTGTACAGCAGAGTGACTCAGTTTTACATATATATACATTCTTTTTTAATATTCTTTTCCATTATGGTTTATCCCAGTAGTTCCCTGTGGTATAGAGTAGAACCTTGTTGTTTATCCATTCTAAATGTAGTAGCTTGCATCTACCAACCCCAAATTCCCAGTCCATCCCTCTCCCTCCCCCTCCCCACCATGGCAACCACAAGTCTGATCTCTATGTCTGTGAGTCTGTTAAAGACCCTGAAATTTGATTGGCATTTTTTTCTAAAGGAAGTTTCTACCTACTCTTCCAATAATAAAATTAGAAGCTCTAGAGAGAGGTTAATGATGTAAATAGCAAACTTCTGTGAATAGTTTCGCTAAAACAAAGCCAGTTTTTAAAAATTATGATTAGCCAATGCCAGAGAAAGGCATACCAAGAGAAAGTTTGAAAATTAAATTGATCGATTATCAGCACAAATTGCTGATGATCAAGAAAATTTAATGCAAGGTAAAGTAAAAAGTTCCAAATATCTTAAGTCATACTTTTGGAAAAGAATTTCACATTATCATTTGAAACCAAATTTTACTTTTATATTTCAGTGGACAAAATTCTACAGTGCCCTCAAGCAAGTGCACTATCTTACCAGTAAACTGCTTTATTACATCTCTAAAAGATGTCGAATAGTATTTCTAACTCTTAGCCAACTCTTGCGTCTATATTTCATGACTTTTTAAAGAAAATTAAATAAACCTTTGGTGCTATTTTTTATAGCCTATCTTGAAATAGGGAGGGCCATAATTTCTCATTGATTTGACTTGAGCAATTTAATCTATATTATTATTTGAACATTTCCTCCAAAGTTGGTTCTTCTAGAGACATAATTATTTCTGTTATCTCCTCCCAGTTGGTCAAAACATTCCCCTCAGTTGACCCAAACTTTTCCAGTCCAGGTGACCCAACTTCAGGCCCACCCCCTGCAATCATACAGAGAATGACTTGTACCTGTGACTTTATCACATTCAGTCTGTGGATAAGCATCCCCAAAAGATGTCACTTACCACTACCCAAGATTCAAAGCTCATTTTTAATTTGTTATCCAGCACCAACCATTATTCATCTAGAAGCCTCTAATCATTACTGCTTTCCAAAAACTTTCTTCTCATTGAATTACTAGGATTTTCATCATATTTTCCAGATGGATTCATTTGCATTTTCAAGAAATAAATCTCACTCTATAATTTATTGCCTATGTTTGTAATATAAAGGTATTCATATGGCTTCAACTCATATTTGCATTTGTAGATTTTTAATTTGTTTAAAACACAACTGACAAATTTTATTATCTGTTGAGTCTCTCATATAAATGTTAAAACTGCATAACTTCAAAGTCCAGAAGAGAAGAGATTGCATACTTGATGCTTTGCAATCTCACCTTAAGTTTGATAGAACTTGGAGGTTTCAAAAAGCCATATCAAGTAAATTTTACTTGGAATTACTAGTATGTTTCCCAGGTACTGAATAATTGTATAGATTGGCATCAGATATCTCAAAATAATATGTAATATCAGCCTTGTTCCCAGGAAAGGAGCAGGAAATTCCCTCACATTGCTTTATTCCTCTATTTCTTTCTCCTCTTTGCAGAGTTCTATGCTTTCTGGACCAAGAGATCAAGCTAGTGCTATTAGTATTTAGAGCATTATCATAGACCATTATGGTCTGCCTACAACACAATTTATTTTTAGTTGATTTATTTATCAGTTGTTGAGCACCAAATGAATGCTGTGTATAGCATCCTTAATGAATGAATAAGAACATGATTTCCGAGAACATGTCAGGTTCCCTCTGGTTGTCTCCCTACCGTTCCATAGACACTGACAGAGTCCGCAATAACTCATCCCCTCAATATGAAATGTGTTCACCAAGAAAAAAAAAAATGACATGATTACTGGCCTTAACTAGCTCATTTTCCAGGGAGAAGTCTGACACAAAATAAAAGTAAATTCTAATACAAAAGAGATACCTGCAGGATATATGAGGGAACTTCATTCCACCTGAAATCAGTTCTGAACTTCAAACAGTTGATTTACAAGGAATTTTTAGAAACATAGTAACTCATGAGACAGGTACTGTCTCCATAAATATCTCACAATATCATACATGAACATTATTTTTGCAACCTAACTTGAAGGCTATACAAACCCCCAAATCATTAAGATTAATAAACAATGTCATTAAGTCTGCTTATGATCCTTCATAGGGAATTAGAAGATCAATACGAAAAATAATACTTTATTTACTCATTCCTTTTTTTGCAAAATATTAAAAACAGTACATTAGGAGAAATAGTTTTATTCAGAAGATAAAGAGTTAAAGGTCAGTATTTTATTCCCGAGATTGACAATTCTGACTCCTCTGTTTCTCAGTCATTCATTCTGCATCATCCTTAAGGTTGTTTCTTATCTGATATGCATTCCCAGCCCTGATTAAGGATGCGAACTGTCATTATTTTTAAGCACTTTAGTGTAGTCAAAGATTTTTAGTTTCCCTGAAGCATCATGCTGTATCAACAGTTCAATAAACCTGCCAAATGTTTTACTTATTCTGAAGGAAAAACAAGTTTAGAAAATATTAAGTCCTTAATATTTTGTGGACTTACATGAATTGACTCCCCAGTAGGAATAAATGTCAAACATAGAATCTTTCCTCACAATGTCAAGCTCAGCCAACCACAGTGTTTGTTTTAGGCCACTTGAATGCAGGAATGTTTATCATTATTCCTTAGATTATATTTTATCATGAATGGCTTTATTCTAATTTGTTGGTAAAACTCAGGGGAACTGAAATTAGTCTCAAAGGTGAATACAAAACAGAAGAAGCAATACATAGCAGATACATCTCTATACAATCATATCCCAACTGAGGCAGAATCACTAAAGTCTTCTGATATATTTAGAAATACTGCTTTATTCATTGTGCTACAAAAAAGTAATGTAAACCAAGATTACTCAAGGCTACTGATTGTAAACTACATGTGAGGAGTAGACTTCTGAAGATACACCAAAATATAAATTTAGCAAAAGATGCTTTCTCAAGAATTCTTTCCATTACTTACTTTCAACATACTAAGTTTGATTTAACTTAAGACCTGAGTTAAATTCCAAAGTCAGAGTGTGTGTCATTTCTCTAACCTACTTGGGGAAAACATAATTACACTGAAAGACTGTCCCTGAGACCCACTAAAAACTCTACGATACACTTAAGGTTACTTAGAAATAATGCACAAAGAAGTTCAGAAGAAGAAAATTATTAGTGTTCAAGGATAATTTTTTCTCATTCATAATTCATTTACACATTTAAAGCTACAGTTTGAAACACAGACATTATATCTTATATACTCATGCATTTATGAAATTTTTAAAGAAAAATAGCTTATGATTTATTTATGTTCCCCTCTCTAGAAGAGCAAATAAAATTCATTTCAAAATACCATACTGCATTTTAATAGACTATATTGATTATATATTTCTTATTCCTTTCAGAGAGATAACAAGGCAGTGAAGAACTAAAGGGAAAGATACGGGAAAAAAAGGCAGTTCAGTGAGGGTAGGGTGGGCACTGCTTCTGTCCTAGAGGTGCCTGGTGAGAACACCTGCTCAGGTGTCCAGAAGAGGCTGGTGAGAGACTCAGAAGTTGAGCAGAACTTCTGACTGACTGAGCAGATTTCAACAGACTCACAAGGCTAGATAGACAAAATATTTTAGAACTTTTGCACTTTCGAGGTAAAAGCACTACATATATTAGACATTGACAAGTCAAGGAGGTATTTTGTAGTGGGGTAACCACAATAATAGTTATAATGCAACATAAAAATACCAAGCTACTTGGGGAGAGAGAGAGGGAAATAGAATAACAGAAGGCTGTTTACAAGACACACACCTAAAATAGAATCTTTTCAATTTTTTAAAAGTTTGGACAAATGATAAAGACTTGTTGAACGTCTTATAATGGACACTAACAATAATGGAAAGAATTGCTAGAATGCAGTACATTAAAATTAAGAACTTCTATTCATGAAAAGACACCATTAAAAGAGAAAAGGCAAAGTGCAGAGTAGGAAAAGCTATTTGTAAAACCTATCACTGATAAAAGGCTCATATCTGGAATATTTAAATATTTTATTTACAAATAAAAAAACTTATAAACAAATAATGGGCAAGATAATTCAACAAACACAACGCAAAATACAATATCCACATGACCATCAGACCTACGAAAAGATGCTCATGTTGTATTGTCTGTTATCAATTAAGCACCATCCCTACCCACATTGAAGCTCTCTCATCACAAAGGAGAGGCCAACAACTATGTTTTCTAGAATCTCCTTCCCCCATGCATCTAGTTTAGAGTTTGAGAATAAAAGCCACTTGCATTCGAGTTGAAACATAGAAAAGAAAGCAAAGCCAGAGGACCAGAAGAGCAAGATGAGATGGTACTTACAAGACCTGCCTGGGGAGCTCTTGACAAACACTCCTAGGCACGTACCCAACTAAATTCCATTCATATGTGCACCAAAAAATGTGACTGTTCATAGCAGCATTGTCCCCAAAATCAAGACAATAAAGATGACCCAAATGTCCATCCACTCTCTATATTTTGATTTATCCATAAAATGGAATTACAACAGTAAAAAGGAATGAACTATAGATATATGTGCACCAACAAGTAGTGCATCCCAAGACAAATGGGTTTAAAACCAAGACCACTTCTTTTAACTTTTTCCTCTGTCTGATTTAAATATTTGTTCTGGTATAAATATGTGATGAAACATCAACCAAGAGGATCAAATAAGAAACTCGAGGCTCTTTGTTTTTTATTCCTTTGTATCTTTACACTCCATATCCAATCAGTCTCCAAATACTATGCAGTCTAATAATAATAGGTAAAATATATTAAATACTTACATGCCGGTCTCTATATTAAGAACTATATGTATAAAATCTAATTTGATCCTGACAATGATCCTATAAGGTTAAGTGCTATTATTCCCTTTTTCTGATGTGGAAATTGAGGCACAGCAAGTTTAAGTAACTTGTCCCATCCCAGGGCTAGTAACTGCTGAAGCCAGGAATTAAACCCAACCATCATCTGAGAGACTATGTTCTTAACCCACTCACTAGCCAAGCTCTGGAATATTACTCAGAATCTATGTTCCCACTCATCTCCCAATGCAGTCTGTCTCCAAAAGCCTCGTATGATCTCCCCGCTTTTTACCCCTCTTCTCCCTTGCACTGTCTCCTGTGCTGCCTGATATCTTTCTGAATATCTTCACTAATTGCCACCTGGCCTACTGTTCTCTTTTCAACCTCTAATGGCAGCATTATTATGAATTGATAAGAAGTGTGTTACTTTGTTCAAAAATTATTTTGAGTTGAACTGTAGAATTTCATCCATTCAGGTTAATTGTATTGGATGGAATAGGTGCCTGGGAAAAAAATTCAGCTCTAGTAAATGAACTTACCAGTATATTCACCTTTTTAAAATTGTTTTCTTATTTTCTTCCTTGAAGCTCAAAGCACATAATCTGTGTATACTACCAGAAAAACAAATTGACCATTATAATACTTTCTTCTTTATGTTTTTAACACATTTACTTCTGAGAAGACTCAAGAGGATTTTTACCCTCATAAAACAGTTATGTAGTGAGACAAAGATCAGGAGAAAAGATGTTACCCTGCATTTGCTGCAGCTGAGCAGCTGAGACAAATTGGGTGTTGCATCAGTATTCTTTCGGTCAGGGGAAGCATGAATGCACCAGTACTTAATGTCACAGACTCCACATCCAAAGGTGGGATTCCTCAGCTTACAGGCGTGAATGTGGAGTGAAAATACTGTGCATGATAAATGTGCAGTAAAAGGCCAGCAGTGGCTTAAATTACTGTTCTCTTGGGCCAGTTGTCTCTGCATTGCCTGTAGAGATAGACTACAGAATAAACCCTATTTGCCAATATTACTGAAAAGGCTCTTTACCTTCCGCCCTCAAACCTGCCTCTGGGCCCTATCTCTACCCCACTTCCTGCACTGCCAGCTCCTCTTTGGCCTGGATGAGAACAATAGCATTCTAATTGGTCTCCCTCATACCCTTCTACAGTCAGTTCTCCTTGCGGTAGGCAGAGTTATCCTTTAAAAGCATAAACCTCATGCAAAACCACTGCTTTTGCATCAAATATTCTTATGATTTCCTCCCTTATTTCTTTCCAGAGAGACCTTCCTTAGCCATCGTAGCCAATAAAACATCCCTCATTATTCTCCATGCCCTTGCCCCACTCTATTTTAACCACCTAGCACTTACCCACCTTATCTTTTTTTTTTTTTTTTTTTTTGGCAGCACCTTGTGACATGCGGGATCTTAGTTCCCTGACCAGGGATGGAACCCGTGCCCCCTGCAGTGGAAGCGTGGAATCTTAACCATTGGACCACCAGGGAAGTCCCTACCATCTAGCACTTATATCATCCAACATGATATTATCTATTTGATGATGTTTTTATAGCCTTCTTGCCTCTTTAGAATGTTAGCAGGTTTCTGTTCGGTACTGAATTCCAAGCCCCTAGGATGATGCATACCACAGAGAAGGTACGCAATAAAGTGAATGAATAAACAATAAATATATGATGAAGCATATGACCCACCTACTTAAAAATGCTACTGTCTTTAGACAAGGGTATTCTAGGGTCTCTCACAAAGAAGCTTCACCTACCTTCTACAGTCTTTACACAGCCTTCTTTGTTACAACCTACAGGGCTACACTGGATCATTTGCTATTTTCTAAGATGCTTCGAGATGTTGTGTCTTTACCTTTCTTTAGAATAAATCCTCTTCCTGGAAACCCCTACACTCTCTTCTCCACTTAGTGAAATTCTACTCATTCATTAGGATTCATCTCAACTATTATCTCCTTGTGAAGGCCCCACTGGAAAAAAAATTTATCTTCAATTAGTAATAAATATGGTTTTAATAACTGGATAAAAAAAAACCCTGTTACTTTATTTTTTGAATGATGTTTAATTTGCTTCCATCCTTGGCCAGGCTAGTGAGACATGTATTCTTGATCATTACTGTGATTTTCTCAGGGTTATAAATGGAGGTCCTGGAATCTTACGAAGTCCAGGGCATTTGTGGAAATGTTCTGTAGTCTTCAGACCATGCTTATCTCTGACAACATGCCCACTGTCTAAGCTGGATTTTTTCGGAAAGAGGGGCAGCTCCAGGGCTTCCAAGTCAAGCTCAGATCGAGAATTGCATTTTTGGTACACTTAGTGTTTGATGTTCCCCACTTGGATAGAAACCACCTGTCTAGGACCCTGCATGGAAGTAGGCCTAGGTATCTACTCTGGGTCAATCTCCAACCCCAGGAACCCATCACTTCTGCCACTCTCACCCCTTCTCCTAATCTCAGAGATTCTTCAGATATTTCACTTTCACTCAAGTCTGGTCCTAAAATCTAATACTCACCTCTATCCTTTCTTCTCTCTAGGACATTCTAATATATTCTCATTAATTAGGTAAATCAAAGCCAACAGAGAGGAAAGGCCACAAAAGGGCCAGGATACCTTCTTGAGATTTGAGAGGAACAATAAAAAGCAGTGAGAACAAAATAGAAATTAACATCTCAAGAAATTATCCTTGCTACCCAGCACTAGATAAAAGTGAATTTTTAAAAAATTCAACTACTTATAGACCCACAAGTACAGCCAGAAATATGACTTAGAAGTAGATTTTATTATTATAGAAACAGTCTAAATACTTCAGGGCAAATACGAGGTAACTGGGGAGCAACCATTCCATGAGTGAAGAGTGTAATATAATTATGGAAAGCTGCCTTTCCCTATGACTTTGGTTTACTTCCATAATCATGATCATTGATGAGCGAGGGGGTAAGAAAATCTACACAAGGAACAAAGAAGTCTATTGAGAGGAGTGTGCCTGAGACATCACTCACTTCACCAGGAGATTCACAATTCAGAAAAGGTAGTTGCACAAGGTGGTCCTGACTCATTTCTGCTGCCAGGAAAATCTCCACAGGGAAGTAACCATGAGGGAAGAAGGAGTCTGTGCTTATGACCAAGGCTCAGCACAACAGACAAGCAATTCAGGGCAAAAGACCAATGTCAAGAACACACCAAGTTGACCCAGTCAGCTGAGAAAGAGAAGCTTTCATCTTGAGTCCCCAGGAATCCTGGGCAAAGGACGCGTTCAGTAAGGCATCACCAGGGCATGGACAAGTATTCATCAGACTCAGAAGGAACAGTGTTTAGCCATGACACTGTGCCTTAGCAACCAAAGAAAGGTAATCAGATTTCAGAGTTCAGACATATCCTCTTGGCCTACACAAACTCCAGAATGCTTGAAAATCAGAAAGACTAAAGGTATGTGGGGACTTGCATAATTAATTGGAATGAATTATTGCCATGTGACCATATTTGTTCCCCCAGGTGGTGAAGCAGATGATACTCTTTAGACATGTCCAAATATCTCCAAGTAGATTGAATTCCTTGTAGCTCTAGATTTTTTTTTCATACTGGGATTAAAAAGAAAAATGAAAAGTTCAATAACTGTATTGAGAGAACAGTTGAATATTTTCCATTTTAACATTCTATATGGGATGGAATATATATCACCTTATCTTACTTGGTCAATGTCCTCTCATTTGATGTTGAGAGTTTTAAAAACCTATTAATTCCAGTAACCAGACCCTAGATGCACTATGAATTTTTCTTTTCCCCCACCTTTTATAACTTGCCTTTTCTAATTTAAAATCCTGGTTTGACTGAGCAAAAGTATATTAGTATATCCGTTTTGGCTTATTTCCTCCCATCTATCAGTATATCACCTTCATATGTACAATTAATGGGGTTTTCTGCTGACTCTTTAGAAAAAGATAGAATCTGTGTTTTGCCCAAATTGTGTTGGTAACTAAAAAGGGAAAAGGTTGTTTTATCACAGGGAAGAGTTCTCTGTGTTAGTCCCTAGTTCAGCTCTCCTCTGTCATTAGTTAAATCAGATTTTGAGGATTCTGGTCCCCACAGACATTGCTCATTCACAGGCTCCTGGAAGCACTCATTTGTGTTCTTGTTTTGACTGAGGGATAATTTGTGAGCAGTCTTTTCAGAGCAAAGCATCATTTTTCTCATTGCCTAAAACACAATGATCTTTGGGGAGAGTGACACAACAGTGAACACAAGGTAAGTAGGCTCTAAAGTGGAAAGACACCACCCCATGAAACACACAGAAACATACAGGCACCATGTGGGATCTCCACAAATCAGAGAGAGAATTCTTTACAAACTTCTTCCTACTTGTCAAATCTATCACCCAAAGAACCAGGAAAGCCTTAGGCAAGCAACAATTACTTTAGACTCAGCAGGCTGGCAGGTTCACTGACACTCACCACTGGAACTGACCCCACCCAAATATTTCGAATGTGTTCCTTCCAAGCTACCTGACATAAGTGTTTGTCTCACACCATCTCTCTGCTCAGATAGATATAGAGTGAAAAATGGTCAAAATTTTACACTACTCTTTGGTAAAACTAAATCTGTTTAAGCACCTCTCAAAGGAAGGACTGCCAAAGGCCCAATGATTTATCCTGACTTAGAGTTTCAGATATAATAAAAAAGTGACCCTGGGTTCACCAAATGAGGAAACCCACTTGCTATATCCTAAAGTAAAACCTGCCAGCACTCTTCCTTCAAGACTTACAGTTTCTCAATTCCACTGAATCTGTTGGCCACCATTAAACCCATGTCAACCCAATAATTTGGGAGATATCTGAGCTTACTACATCATCTATAATGTTGTGCCTCTTAAGGGAATAGATTATAATTTGAGTAATGTCACCTATTTTGTAAATAAATGCATTTGCTACTGTCATTTTTTTACAGCTATATCTCATGTTTTCTTATCTTGACTTATATGTGGCTTTCCCCTGCTGCCTTGCCATTGCACTTAAAGTTGTCTTCAGAGCAAGACTGCCCATTTTGCTGCAGCACAAATACCACATTTTGGCTTTGAGGGGAAGGAATAATCGTCTCTTTCTCATGATTACCACTTTCACACCATGGCTTTTTCATTTCCATTAAAAAACTATTCTTGCTGCTTTCATCTACAAATACCACTTTTTCCTCCTCACCACCATTATCTGCTTAATTGTTATCCCACTTTTACCAAGGACTTGAAGACTGAATCACAGTCATCTTCCCCCTACCATAATTCTAGGTGGTAGTAATACCCTACGTGCATAATTTATTCAATGTTTCAACATTTCCTTAATCCCCTAAATTCTGGTGAGATTTTTTTATACTCCAGATGAGGGAGGTAAAATGGGATGAGAGATGATAGTTAAGTGAGGAAGAGGGAATTCTATTCAATGCAGATTTATGAATAAAGGGGAGGAGATGAGAAAGGAATTGTTATAGATTAATTATATGATGTTTGCTGGGAATGATAAGCAATAAAGGTCAAAAGAGACAGAGTAGGAATCTGATCATATATCATGCTAAGGAATTTTAACCTTATTTATGGGCAGCACAGAGCTATTGAATAGTGTTAAATAGAAAACTGAAATGACCAGACATTGTGGGTGGTTATATGCAGTTTGAATCATAATATTCATGTTGTTCTTAAGTTCTGGAAAATTATGAGCCTTGATAGCTTTGAATATTTTATTTTCCCCAGTCTCCTTAATGTCTAGTTCCTGGATTCCTATTAGACGTATTTTAGAGATTTTTTTCATCTGTTTCTCTTAAGTTCTTTTTTATATTTTTCACCTCCCTATTTCTCTGTGCTGAGTGATTTCCTCAAGTATACCTTCAAACTCTATTTTTCTTTGACTATCTAGTCTGTTGTTTAATTACTGTTCACTATTATTGTTATATGAATTCTACTACTTCTTTGACAATCTAAACATACTCATTTTGATTTCTCTTCATTCTTCACTTCCTAGGGTATCCAGTCAGTCAACTCTCCATATGGGCAGATGTGGAACCCATGGATACAAAGGGCCAAATGTTCTATACCATTTTATACAAAGGACTTGCAGCACGTGCTGATTTTGGTATCCATGGTGGTCCCAGGACCAATCCTTTGAGGATAATGAGAGATGACTAATTTTCTTGTCCTTTGTTTTTTTGTTTTTTTGCTAATTCTTTCTCATGACGTTAAACTTCCTTACGTTCTTTGTAATTTTTTGTCTTTGATCTCATTTTCAGAATATCTTCTGTGCGCTGAGCATGGGCATGGTCCTGCATGACATAAGTAGTTTAGACTTCACTATGGGGTGTTTTGCCTTGTAACTTTCACTAGAGTCTTTTGGAATAGCACTTTTACCTTATTCTTTTGTCTTTGGGTTTCTTAGTCCTAAGAGTTATAGAAGAATTTAAGCCTCATACCCACAAATGATGCTGTTTAGAGGCTTCAGTAAATTACAGTTGAATCTCTTACAACTCATGTTGAGGATAGACAGCCTACTATGATGTGCTGACCTTAAGAAAGTCATACTTTTTTGGCTCCTAAAGACCAGTCTTAACTTTATCTCCTGTGTGACCCCATTCTTCTTTATCTTCCACTTTTCAAGTTCCATTTTTGCATCAGTGTAATTATCCAATTTTTAAAAACCTGGAATTACAGATTAAAAAGCTTAAGATCAATGTGTCCATATAATATTTGCTTTATGTATCAAATTAAAGGTTGTACATGCATTTCTAATTGTAATTCTCCTTAAAATATTACTATTGTTGTTTTGTTGTTGTTTTAAAAAATCGATCTTCAAACTTGATTTTGGAAAATAGCCAGATAGCCCTAAAATTTTCTACATGACTCATGACTCAAATATTTATTGATTCTTGAATATTTTATGAAGAGGTATAAAAATAACTATTAATTATATATATGTATATTCATAAAGTAACTATTTTATTAGGATATCTTTCAAGGTACCCTAGCTCAAAGATTTTTTAAAAACTCATTAACTTGTCTAAGATTCCATCATGTCACAATTTCAAAAGAGATCCTCAGTTATGCCATTTTGTCCAATGTCTTCCCCAGGTGATACTGCTTAGAGTTGTACTGATTTCCATCACGGATTTTACCTCACAGACTTAATGATGGTCATGTTGATATATTTCTTTTGATCTATTTCACTAGAACTCAAGAAACCCTCAATATAAATATTCTATAACCATTCTGCATATGTTAAGTTCTATCCAACTCATAAGATGTCTTTAGATATCTGGGTATCAATCAAGAAAGAACACAATAGCCCTATAGTATGTCTCTCTAGGGTTGTTATGACAGATAGACTTTAAAATATTGAAAGAAAACTATAGTTCAGACTCTCTTTGGAATTTTATACAATAATATTTTACCATTCAAAACTGTCCAATAAATCTTTCTCTATAGCTTAGTCTTCATGTGAATACTCATCTACCTGGGCATCACTTTAAAAATGTATTATTGCTTCCTTCATAAATCTCACATGTGGTCCATCTAATATTGTACATGAGAGGTAAGCAGATTAAAGACACAATTGAAAAACTGATCACTGTTATTTGCTCTTAGGCAAATTTCTAACAAGAGCAAAAGACTTTTTTTTTTTTTTTTAAAGAGCAGGTGATATACAAGCTGGCTTTTTATTTTTATTTTTATTTATTTAAACACTATTTTATTTATTTATGGCTGTGTTGGGTCTTCGTTTCTGTGTGAGGGCTTTCTCTAGTTGTGGCAAGTGGGGGCCACTCTTCATCGCGGTGCGCGGGGCCACTCATTATCGCGGCCTCTCCAGACGCGCAGGCTCAGTAATTGTGGCTCACGGGCCTAGTTGCTCCGCGGCATGTGGGATCCTCCCAGACCAGGGCTCGAACCCATGTCCCCTGCATTGGCAGGCAGATTCTCAACCACTGCGCCACCAGGGAAGCCCCAAAAGACATTTTTTTTTTTTTTTTTTAACATCTTTATTGAAGTATAATTGCCTTACAATGGTGTGTTAGCTTCTGCTTTATAACAAAGTGAATCAGTTATACATATACAATATGTTCCCATTTCTCTTCCCTCTTGCATCTCCCTCCCTCCCACCCTCCCCATCCCATCCCTCTAGGTGGTCACAAAGCACCGAGCTGATCTCCCTGTGCTATGCGGCTGCTTCCCACTAGTTATCTATTTTACATTTGGTAGTGTATATATGTCCATGACACTCTCTTACCCTGTCACATCTCACCCCACCCCCTCCCCATATCCTCAAGTCCATTCTCTAGTAGGTCTGTGTCTTTATTCCCGTCTTGCCACTAGGTTCCTCATGGCCTTTTTTTTTTTTTTTTTTTTTTTTCCCCTTAGATTCCGTATATATGTGTTAGCATACTGTATTTGTTTTTCTCTTTCTGACTTACTTCACTCTGTATGACAGACTCTAACTCCATCCACCTCATTACAAATACCTCCATTTCATTTCTTTTTATGGCTGAGTAATATTCCATTGTATATATGTGCCACATCTTCTTTATCCATTCATCTGTCGATGGACATTTAGATTGCTTCCATGTCCTGGCTATTGTAAATAGAGCTGCAATGAACATTTTGGTACATGACTCTTTTTGACCTATGGTTTTCTCAGGGTATATGCCCAGTAGTGGGATTGCTGTGTCGTATGGTAGTTCTATTTGTAGTTTTTTAAGGAACCTCCATACTGTTCTCCATAGTGGCTGTATCAATTTACATTCCCACCAACAGTGCAAGAGTGTTCCCTTTCCTCCACACCCTCTCCAGCATTTATTGTTTCTAGATTTTTTGATGATGGCCATTCTGACCGGTGTGAGATGATATCTCATTGTAGTTTTGATTTGCATTTCTCTAATGATTAATGATGTTGAGCATTCTTTCATGTGTCTGTAGGCCATCTGTATATCTTCTTTGGAGAAATGTCTATTTAGGTCTTCGGCCCATTTTTGGATTGGGTTGTTCGTTTTTTTGTTATTGAGCTGCATGAGCTGCTTGTAAATCTTGGAGATTAATCCTTTGTCAGTTGCTTCATTTGCAAATATTTTCTCCCATTCTGATGGTTGTCTTTTGGTCTTGTTTATGGTTTCCTTTGCTGTGCAAAAGCTTTTAAGTTTCATTAGGTCCCATTTGTTTATTTGTGTTCTTATTTCCATTTCTCTGGGAGCTGGGTCAAAAAGAATCTTGCTGTGATGTATGTCATAGAGTGTTCTGCCTATGTTTTCCTCTAAGAGTTTGATAGTGTCTGCCCTTACACTTAGGTCTTTAATCCATTTTGAGTTTATTTTTGTGCATGGTGTCGGGGAGTGTTCTATTTTCATACTTTTACATGTACCTGTCCAATTTTCCCAGCACCACTTATTGAAGAGGCTGTCTTTTCTCCACTGTATATGCTTGCCTCCTTTATCAAAAATAAGGTGCCCATATGTGTGTGGGTTTATCTCTGGGCTTTCTATCCTGTTCCATTGATCTATATTTCTGTTTTTGTGCCAGTACCAAACTGTCTTGATTACTGAAGCTTTGTAATATAGTCTGAAGTCAGGGAGCCTGATTCCCCCAGCTCCATTTTTCGTTCTCAAGATTGCTTTGGCTATTCGGGGTCTTTTGTGTTTCCATACAAATTGTGAAATTTTTTGTTCTAGTTCTGTGAAAAATGCCAGTGGTAGTTTGATAGGGATTGCATTGAATCTGTAGATTGCTTTGGGTAGTAGAGTCATTTTCACAATGTTGATTCTTCCAATCCAGGAACATGGTATATCTCTCCATCTATTTGTATCATCTTTAATTTCTTTCATCAGTGTCTTATAATTTTCTGCATACAGGTCTTTTGTCTCCTTAGGTAGGTTTATTCCTAGATATTTTATTCTTTTTGTTGCAATGGTAAATGGGAGTGTTTTCTTAATTTCACTTTCAGATTTTTCATCATTAGTGTATAGAAATGCAAGAGATTTCTGTGCATTAATTTTGTATCCTGCTACTTTACCAAATTCATTGATTAGCTCTAGGAGTTTTCTGGTAGCATCTTTAGGATTCTCTATGTATAGTATCATGTCATCTGCAAATAGTGACAGCTTTACTTCTTCTTTTCCGATTTGGATTCCTTTTATTTCTTTGTCTTCTCTGATTGCTGTGGCTAACACTTCCAAAACTATGTTGAATAATAGTGGTGAGAGTGGGCAACCTTGTCTTGTTCCTGATCTTAGTGGAAATGGTTTCAGTTTTTCACCATTGAGGACAATGTTGGCTGTGGGTTTGTCATATATGGCCTTTATTATGTTGAGGAAAGTTCCCTCTATGCCTACTTTCTGCAGGGCTTTTATCATAAATGGGTGTTGAATTTTGTCGAAAGCTTTCTCTGCATCTATTGAGATGATCATATGGTTTTTCTCCTTCAGTTTGTTAATATGATGTATCACATTGATTGATTTGCGTATATTGAAGAATCCTTGCATTCCTGGGATAAACCCCACTTGATCATGGTGTATGATCCTTTTAATGTGCTGTTGGATTCTGTTTGCTAGTATTTTGCTGAGGATTTTTGCATCTATGTTCATCAGTGATATTGGCCTGTAGTTTTCTTTCTTTGTGACATCTTTGTCTGGTTTTGGTATCAGGGTGATGGTGGCCTCGTAGAATGAGTTTGGGAGTGTTCCTCCCTCTGCAATATTTTGGAAGAGTTTGAGAAGGATAGGTGTTAGCTCTTCTCTAAATGTTTGATAGAATTCACCTGTGAAGCCATCTGGTCCTGGGCTTTTGTTTGTTGGAAGGTTTTTAATCACAGTTTCAATTTCAGTGCTTGTGATTGGTCTGTTCATATTTTCTATTTCTTCCTGGTTCAGTCTCGGCAGTTTGTGCATTTCTAAGAATCTGTCCATTTCTTCCAGGTTGTCCATTTTATTGGCATAGAGTTGCTTGTAGTAATCTCTCTTGATCTTTTGTATTTCTGCAGTGTCAGTGGTTACTTCTCCTTTTTCATTTCTAATTCTATTGATCTGAGTCTTCTCCCTTTTTCTCTTGATGAGTCTGGCTAATGGTTTATCAATTTTGTTTATCTTCTCAAAGAACCAGCTTTTAGTTTCATTGATTTTTGCTATTGTTTCCTTCATTTCTTTTTCATTTATTTCTGACCTGATCTTTATAATTTCTTTCCTTCTGCTGGCTTTGGGGTTTTTTTGTTCTTCTTTCTCTAATTGCTTTAGGTGCAAGGTTAGGTTGTTTATTCGAGATGTTTCCTGTTTCTTGAGGTAGGCTTGTATTGCTATAAACTTCCCTCTTAGCACTGCTTTTGCTGCGTCCCATAGGTTTTGGGTCGTCGTATCTCCATTGTCATTTGTTTCTAGGTATTTTTTGATTTCCCCTTTGATTTCTTCAGTGATCACTTCGTTATTAAGTAATGTATTGTGTAGCCTCCATGTGTTTGTATTTTTTACAGATCTTTTCCTGTAATTGATATCTAGTCTCATAGCGTTGTGGTCGGAAAAGATACTTGATATGATTTCAATTTTCTTAAATTTACCAAGGCTTGACTTGTGACCCAAGATATGATCTATCCTGGAGAATGTTCCATGAGCACTTGAGAAAAATGTGTATTCTGTTGTTTTTGGATGGAATGTCCTATAAATATCAATTAAGTCCATCTTGTTTAATGTATCATTTAAAGCTTGTGTTTCCTTATTTATTTTCATTTTGGATGATCTGTCCATTGGTGAGAGTGGGGTGTTAAAGTCCCCTACTATGATTGTGTTGCTGTCGATTTCCCCTTTTATGGCTGTTAGTATTTGCCTTATGTATTGAGGTGCTCCTATGTTGGGTGCATAAATATTTACAATTGTTATACCTTCCTCTTGGATCGATCCCTTGATCATTATATAGTGTCCTTCTTTGTCTCTTGTAATAGTCTTTATTTTAAAGTCTATTTTGTCTGATATGAGAATTGCTACTCCAGCTTTCTTTTGATTTCCATTTGCATGGAATATCTTTTTCCATCCCCTCACTTTCAGTCTATATGTGTCTCTAGGTCTGAAGTGGGTCTCTTGTAGACAGCATATATATGGGTCTTGTTTTTGTATCCATTCAGCCAGCCTGTGTCTTTTGGTGGGAGCATTTAATCCATTTACATTCAAGGTAATTATCGATATGTATGTTCCTATTCCCATTTTCTTAAATGTTTTGGGTTTGTTATTGTAGGTGTTTTCCTTCTCTTGTGTTTCTTGCCTAGAGAAGTTCCTTTAGCATTTGTTGTAAAGCTGGTTTGGTGGTGCTGAACTCTCTCAGCTTTTGCTTGTCTGTAAAGGTTTTAATTTCTCCATCGAATCTGAATGAGATCCTTGCTGGGTAGTGTAATCTTGGTTGCAGGTTTTTCTCCTTCATCACTTTAAGTATATCCTGCCACTCCCTTCTGGCTTGCAGAGTTTCTGCTGAAAGATCAGATGTTAACCTTATGGGGATTCCCTTGTGTGTTATTTGTTTTTTTTCCCGTGCTGCCTTTAATATGTTTTCCTTACATTTAATTTTTGACAGTTTGATTAATATGTGTCTTGGTGTGTTTCTCCTTGGGTTTATCCTGTATGGGACTCTCTGTGCTTCCAGGACTTGATTAACTATTTCCTTTCCCATATTAGGGAAGTTTTCAACTATAATCTCTTCAAATATCTTCTCAGTCCCTTTCTTTTTCTCTTCTTCTTCTGGGACCCCTATAATTCGAATGTTGGCGCGTTTAATGTTGTCCCAGAGGTCTCTGAGACTGTCCTCAGTTCTTTTCATTCTTTTTTCTTTATCCTGCTCTGCAGTAGTTATTTCCACCATTTTATCTTCCAGGTCACTTATCCTTTCTTCTGCCTCAGTTATTCTGCTATTGATCCCATCTAGAGTATTTTTAATTTCATTTATTGTGGTTTTCATCATTGCTTGGTTCCTCTTTAGTTCTTCTACGTCCTTGTTAAATGTTTCTTGCATTTTGTCTATTCTATTTCCAAGATTTTGGATCATCCTTACTATCATTATTCTGAATTCTTTTTCAGGTAGACTACCTATTTCCTCTTCATTTGTTAAGTCTGGTATGTTCTGACCCTGCTCCTTCATCTGCTGTGTGTTTTTCTGTCTTCTCATTTTGCTTATCTTACTGTGTTTGGGGTCTCCTTTTCACAGGCTGCAGGTTCGTAGTTCCTGTTGTTTTTGGTATCTGTCCCCAGTGGCTAAGGTTGGTTCAGTGGGTTGTGTAGGCTTCCTGGTGGAGGGAACTAGTGCCTGAGTTCTGGTGGATGAGGCTGGATCTTGTCTTTCTGGTGGGCACGTCCACGTCTGGTGGTGTATTTTGGGGTGTCTGTGGCCTTATTATGATTTTAGGCAGCCTCTCTGCTAATGGATGGGGCTGTGTTCCTGTCTTGCTAGTTGTTTGGCATAGGGTGTCCAGCACTGTAGCTTGCTGGTCGTTGAGTGAAGCTGGGTCTTGATGTTGAGATGGAGATCTCTGAGAGATTTTTGCCGTTTGGTATTACGTGAAGCTGGGAGGTCTCTTGTGGACCAGTGTCCTGAAGTTGGCTCTCCCACCTCAGAGGCACGGCCCTGATGCCTGGCTGGAGCACCAAGAGCCTTTCGTCCACACGGCTCAGAGTAAAAGGGAGAAAAAATAGAAAGAAAGAAAGAAAGAAAGAAAGAGGCTATAATATAGTGAAGTAAAATAAAGCTATTGTAAAGCAAAGCTATACAGACAAAATCGCACTCAGAAGCATATACATATACACTCACAAATAAAGGAAAAGGGGAAAAATTAATATATCCTGCTCCCAAAGTCCACCTCCTGAATTTGGGATGATTCGTTGTCTATTCAGGTATTCACCAGATGCAGGCACATCAAGTTGTTTGTGGGGTTTTAATCCGCTGCTTCTAAGGCTGCTGGGAGAGATTTCCCCTTATCTTCCCTGTTCGCACAGTTCCTGGGGTTCAGCTTTGGATTTGGACCCGCCTCTGCGTGTAGGTCGCCTGAGGGCGTCTATTCCCCGCACAGACAGGACGGGGTTAAAGGAGCAGCTGCTTCGGGGGCTCTGGCTCACTCAGGCCGCGGGGAGGGAGGTGTACAGAGGAGGCGGGGTGAGCCTGCGGCGGCCGAGGCCGGCGTGACGTTGCACCAGCCTGAGGTGGGCAGTGCGTTCTCCCGGGGAACTTGTCCCCGGATCACGGGACCCTGGCAGTGGCGGGCTGCACAGGCTCCCGGGAGGGGCGATGTGGAGAGTGACCTGTGCTCGCACACAGGCTTTTTGGAGGCGGCAGCAGCAGCCCCAGCGTCTCACGCCCGTCTCTGGGGTCCGTGCTGATCGCCGCGGCTCGCGCCCTTCTCTGGAGTTCGTTTAGGCGGCGCTCTGAATCCCCTCTCCTTGCGCGCCGCGAAACAAAGAGGCAAGAAAAAGTCTCCTGCCTCTTCGGCAGCTGCAGACTTTTTCCCGGACTCCCTCCCAGCTAGCTGTGGTGCACTAACCCCTTCAGGCTGTGTTCACGCCGCCAACCCCAGTCCTCTCCCTGCGATCCGACCGAAGCCCGAGCCTCAGCTCCCAGCCCCGCCCGCCCCGGCGGGTGAGCAGACAAGCCTCTCGGGCTGGAGAGTGCTGCTCGGCGCCGAGCCTCCGTGCGGGAATCTCTCCGCTTTGCCCTCCGCACCCCTGTGGCTGCGCTCTCCTCCGTGGCTCCGAAGCTTCCCCCCTCTGCCACCCGCAGTCTCCGCCCGCGAAGGGGCTTCCTAGTGCGTGGAAATCTTTCCTCCTTCACGGCTCCCTCCCACTAGTGCAGGTGCCATCCCTATTCTTCTGTCTCTGTTATTTCTTTTTTCTTTTGCCCTACCCAAGTACGGGGGGAGTTTCTTGCCTTTTTGGAGGTCGGACGTTTTCTGCCAGCGTTCAGTGGGTGTTCTGTAGGAGCAGTTCCACGTGTAGATGTATTTCTACTGTATCTGTGGGAAGGAAGGTGATCTCCGCGTCTTACTCTTCCGCCATCTTCCCGAGGACCTCCCAAAAGACATTTTTATAGTGGTCATAAATCTCTCGATAAGGGAAAGCTTTTTTAAAAACCAGAATGCAAACTAATAAATACTGGAGGAATGATAAAATTAGAAAATCACTATTTGCGACACCCAGTGAAATGATCTAACCAAGCAAGAGTCATCGATGGATGCTAAAAGCAATAGATAAAACTTGTATAAGATATTCACCATGTGCAAAAGTATCACGTTACAAGTAACATGCTAATTACAGAGGAGAACCTAACTTGACAGGGGAGTGAGCTGGTGTTCACTATCTTCCAGTGGTTAAACATGGCATCACTAACAGTTAAGGATCATATGACATCAGGTATCTTCTGATGTGATACAGAAGAAAAACATGCTCTGCCTTTGAAGTATTTTTGCATTAAATGTTTAACCTGAAATGAATCAAGCCATAGACCTAATTTTCAATATATAAGAAATACAGCGAATAGAAGAACCCCATGAGGAAAAAATAGGCAAATTCAGGATGCGAAATGCAACTGGACTTATTTCTTCAAAAAACCAGTACCTTTAGGGGAATAAAAATTTAGAGGACTGTTCTAGATTAAAAGAGACTAAGGAGACATAACCAAATACATATGTGACCCTTGATCGGAAACTTGGTTGGTTAGAGAAAGCAACTATAGATATATTGGGGATAATTAAGGAAATTAGAGTATGATCTGGGGACTAGATGATTTGGGGGGATTTGTAATTATTTTTAAGTGTGATAATAGCATTGTGGTTACAAGGTTAATGACATTTGTAGAAAATGCATATTAAAGTATTAAGGAGAGAAGAGTCATGATTTGTATAGCTTACATTCAAATGGCCCAGCCTTCCCCGGCAAAACAATAATTTGGCAAATAGTAAAAGCAAATGGTAAAAATATTAGTAATTACTGAACCCAGATTATGAGAATATAAGTGTTTGTTCTATCCATTGGGGTTCAATCAAAAGGGCAGAATCACCAAGAGTGATGTACAATAAGGGAAACAGATCTTTGCATGTGCAGGAGCTAAGGGAGTCTCTCTGTGCACCCTTGGCTCTGGATCTAGTGTTGAGCTTGAAGTCACTATGGGTCAGACAGTTTGGAAGGGAAGCTGGGTGTGGACAAGAACAAGGAGAATGTAGAAACTACAAGAATAAACTGGAACCCCGTCTGTCTCTCAGCATCTCCAGCCTCACTGGCAGGGGTAACCTGCAGGAACAGCTGGCAGCATTTACCACAGAGCTGCACATGAATTTGCCCAGAGATGGGGAAGCTGAAGGAGGAGCTCCAGCAGGAGCCGGGAAAGGGGCTGGTCTAGGTGCTGCCCCACTACCACAATGAGAGCCTCCATCAGCAAGAGCATGCCTAGCACCCTGTATAAGGTTTAGAGCATAAAAATTAAAGATGCTGTTTCATATCTGCTTTCCAAAAATCAGGCACAAAATGTCTTTTTTGGTCAGGGCTAATCAGAAACCATAGAGAGACAGGAATTCTGGGAAATTCAGCTGATACAATACAAAGACACCACAATACATTTATCTTTGGTACTTATAGAAATTTTCATATCATGCCCGAGAAAAACAATTTTCATATCAAATGTTAAAGAATACCTTATTATCATTTTATCATACAGAAGAAATCTTTATAAGCTAATGTCTACAAGCTAAATATAACAATTAGGTTTTTAAAATTTGTACCTTCATAATCTTGATAAATTCGAAAGGGTAGGGACACTCCTCTGACAAATGAAATTCCAATTTAATTATTGTAAGCTGTGGTTATGTCTTTCCTACAATAAAAGCTTGAATATAAAGATACTGACACAGAAATTAGTTGGAATAGATTCATGCCTACCTGCCAAACCTAATAGTTAAATAAGAGCCTTTCTTCTCCCTGATGATACAAACTAGAAATTGTTAATAATGAACATGGATCTGTCATTTTAGAGAGCCAGACTTAACATCACTTACCCAAAACAGTGAACAGTGAACAGTGAATTTGTGCAAATAAATTAAATTATTAAAATATTCCAACAAGTGGCTAAAATAACACAGGCAGTGACTTGAAAATCAGAAGCTCTACCAGGGTGTTCAAGATTGCATGCATGTTCAAATCCCCTGGGCCCTACCTCACATGACCACCTGAACCAAAATATCGGGAGGTTGAGCCCTGGCATCAGGTTTTGAGAAGCACACTGGTTGTTGTAATGCCCAAGAAAGGTTAAAAACCACTGAAATCCTGGATGGGGAAGTGACTAGATAAGGCTCAAGAAGGTAAGTACTGTAATTAAAGATAAAAACAAATGGAGTGTCAGAGATGGAAAAAATTAATCCTAAATGGGTGACTCAGAGAAGAATTTATAGAAAAGACAGAATTTAACTTAGACTTTGAAAAACAAATATAAATTCATCAGATGGATTTTGATAGGGAAGGATGTTCCTGGAAATGACAGAAGCCTAAGCAAAATATTGTGGGTAGGAAACTGGAGGTAAGGTTGGAGGAAAGGCAAGGAATCCTATCCCCAGGTGAATGGGGAGTGAGGTGACAACACAAGGAATCCAGGAGTGGTGAATTTGAGTGGGCACTGTGTTTACTTCTACCAGAAGGCAATCTTTAAAGTCAAGAAGAATATCTAAGGTAATAGCAGAGATTACTTGATGTGTGAGCAGATAAGCAGAGCCTCTTTAGTCTAAGGAATACAGCCAGCCATATTCACCAAAGCTAGGAGGCTATGGCTGGGCCCACAGGCTAGTTTTTAATCTGCACGTAGCCTCATGTGTATATCTCAGTATCTGTAGAGATAGTATCGTTTTGTAAGTGTGCCAGGGCATGAGAAAGTTTTGGAAACACTGATCTACCCTACAACCATTTTGTCTGATGTATAGAGACGACTGCCTACCCGTGGAATTCTCCTGCCCTACTAAGCCTAAAAATTAAATAGAAAAGTGAAAATTAAAATGTTACTGAATAGCCAGGACATGGAAGTAACCTAAGTGTCCATCAACAGATGAATGGATAAAGAAGATGTGGCACATATATACAATGGAATATTACTCAGCCATAAAAAGAATGAAATTGAGTTATTTTAGTGAGGTGGATGGATCTAGAGTCTGTCATACAGAGTGAAGTAAGTCAGAAAGAGAAAAACAAATACAGTATGCTAACACATATACATGGAATCCAAGAAAATAAAAAAAAGGTCATGAAGAACCTAGGGGCAAGATGGGAATAAAGACACAGACCTACTAGAGAATGGACTTGAGGATATGGGGAGGGGGAAGAGTAAGCTGTGACGAAGTGAGAGAGTGGCATGGACATATATACACTACCAAACGTAAAATAGATAGCTAGTGGGAAGCAGCCGCACAGCACAGGGAGATCAGCTTGGTGCTTTGTGACCACTTAGAGGGGTGGGATAGGGAAGGTGGGAGGGAGGGAGATGCAAGAGGGAAGAGAAATGGGAACATATGTATATGTATAACTGATTCACTTTGTTATAAAGCAGAAACTAACACACCATTGTAAAGCAATTATACTCCAATAAAGATGTTAAAAAAAATAAAATAAACCACACACACACAAAATAAAATAAAATAAAATGTTATTTAAAAAACACAAATATATTGAGAAAATATAGTAAAGTATACAAGGAGAAAAGAAAAATCATTCTACCAAAATATATTTCAACTCAGTGAGTTTTTTTAACCTTTCCTTTTTTCAAATAAGTAACACATTCTTTGGTGATAAAATAAAAAGGATAGAAAGGGTAAATGTGAAAAAAAAAAAAAAAAAAAGAAAGGGTAAATGTGGAAGAGAGCATATTTAATCAAATATCGTGTCCTTCAGCCATTCAATTATTCTTCCTGAAGAAACCACTGTCACTAATTAATTTTTATTGTTTCAGAAATAGTCGATGTAGAAGCTGTGCAGAAAAGAGTTAACATAGCAGGCCTGAGACTGCTATCCTAAGAGAGGATCCTTGCAAGGTTGGCCATTGGCTGGTGTTTGGGAACTTAAACTGGGAAATGTTTCCACCACACCCTCACTAACAAGAGTGGCTTACTCTGCCTAGACTGTGCAAACACTGTAGTTTATGCTGAATAGATTCCTTCTGGGAATCTGGAATTTTGATATGTGCCAGGCTGGGGGTGCCTATGTGACCAGCTCCCAATAAAAACCCTGGGCTCTGAGTCTCTACTGAGCTTCCCTGGAAGATAACACTCCATACTTGTTACTACAATTTGTAGCTGGAGAGAGTAATGACTCCCTGGGGACAGGACTCTTGAAAGTTTGCACTAACTTTCCTCCCGACTTTACATCATGTGCTTTTTCCCTGTGCTGAATTTGCTTTGTATCTTTTGCTGTAATAAATCATATTCATCAATATGACTATATACTGAGTCCTATGAGTTTTCCTGGTGAATCACTGAACATGATGGCCTTGCATACCGCCCACCCAATATACAAGCATATATGACAATTTTACACAATGGTAGCACAGTATATATATTGTGCTGAATCTTAACTTTTGAATATAGTATATGTCTTTGACAGTTTTCTTTTGGGGGCACATAGGCCCAGCTTATCCTTCTTAACAGCATTACTATATGAATGTATCATAATTTATTTAATTAGTCCTTTATTAGGGATATTTGGGTATGTCCAGTCCTTTCCTATTACAAAAACTCTGCAGTGAGAATCTCTGTAAATGGTTCACTTGCTCTTTGTGTCAGTAGATCCATCTTTCTGAAAACAAGCAAACAAAGAGTAGCATTGCCAGATCAAAGGTGATGCAAATTTTTTCATTCTAAATGCTACTGCCAAGGGACCTTCAAAATGGCAGAGGCGTAAGGTGTGGAGATCACCTTCCTCCCCACAAATACATCTACATGTGGAACAGCTCCTACAGAACACCTACTGAACACTGGCAGAAGACCTCAGATTTCCCAAAAGGCAAGAAACTCTCCACGTACCTGGGTAGGGCAAAAGACAAAAGAAAAAACAGAGAAAAAGGAATAGGGATGGGACCTGAACCTCTGGGAGGGAGCTGTGAAGGAGGAAAAGTTTCCACACACTAGGAAGCCCCTTCGCAGATGGAGACTGCGGGTGGCAGAGGGGGGAAGCTTCAGAGCCATGGAGGAGAGCAGAGCAACAGGGGTGCAGAGGGCAAAGTGGAGAGATTCCCGCACAGAGGACTGGTGCCGACCAGCACTCACCAGCCCAAGAGGCTTGTCTGCTCACCTGCCAGCTAGGACAGGAGGGGGCTTCGGAGGTCAGACCCCAGGGAGAGGACTAAGGTTGGCTGCATGAACACAGCTTGAGGGGACTGGTGCGCCATAGCTAGCCAGAAGGGAGTCCAGGAAAAGGTCTGGACCTGCCTAAGAGGCAAGAGACCATTGTTTTGGGGTGCGCGGGGAGAGGCGATTCCTTCCCTGTGTGCCCACAGAAGGCAGAGCAACACCTAAATGAGCTCCAGAGTTGGGTGCAAGCCATGGCTATCAGCTCAGACCCCCAGAGACAGGCATGAAATGCTAAAACTGCTGCTGCAGCTACCAAGAATCCTGTGTGCAAGCACAGGTCACTATCCACACCCCCTCTCCAGGGGACTGTGCAGCCCACCACAGCCAGGGTCCCGTAATCCAAGGACAACTTCCCCAGGAGAACACAAAGTGCACCTCAGGCTGCAGCTCAGCCTCTGCCACCACAGCCTCACCCCGCATTCCAAGTATAACTACCGTACCCCTCCCTCCCCCTGACCAGAGTGAGCCAGAGCCCCTTAATCAGCCGCTGCTTTAACCCCATCCTGTCTGGGCGGGAACAGATGCCTGAGGGTAACCTACAAGCAGAGCGGGGGGCCAAAACCAAAGCTGAACCCCAGGAGCTGTGTGAACAAAGAAGAGAAAGGGAAATTTCTCCCAGCAGCCTCAGGAGCAGCGGATTAAATCCCCACAATCTACTTGATGTGCCCTGCATCTGTGGAATACCTGAATAGACAACGAATCATCCCAAAATTGAGGTGGTGGACTTTGGGAGCAACTGTAGACTTGGGGTTTTCTGTCTGTGACTGATTTGTTTCTGATTTTTATTTTTATCTTAGTTTAGTTTTTAGCTCTTGTTATCACTGGTGGATTTGTTTATTAGTTTGGTTGCTCTCTTTTTTATTATTATTTTTTATTTATTTTAATAATTTTTAAAATTTATTATTTTTTTCTTTCTTTTTTTTCTCCCTTTTCTCCTGAGCTGTGTGGCTGACAGGGTCTTGGAGCTCTGGTCTGGTGTCAGGCCTGAGCCTCTGAGGTGGGAGAGCCGAGTTCAGAACACTGGACTACCAGAGAGCTCCCGGCCGAACGTAATATCAATAGGCAAGAGCTCTCCCAGGGATCTCTGTCTCAATGCTAAGACCCAGCTCCACCCAAGAGCCAGCAAGCTCCGGTGCTGGATGCCCGATGCCGAACAACTAGCAAGACAGGAACACAACCCCACCCATTAGCAGAGAGGCTGCCTAAAATCATACTAAGTTCACAGACACCCCAAAATATACCACCGGACGCAGCCCTGCCCATCAGAAAGATAAGATCAAGCCCCACCCACCAGAAAACAGGCACCAGTCCCCTCCACCAGGAAGCCTACACAACCTACTGAACCAATCTCACCCACTGGGGGCAGACACCAAAAACAACAGGAACTATGAACTTGCAGCCTATGAAAAGGAGACCCCAAACACAGTAAGTTAAACAAAATGAGAAGACAGAGAAATATGTAGCAGATGAAGGAGCAAGGTAAAAACTCACTGACCTAACAAATGAAGAGGAAATAGGCAGTCTACCTGAAAACGAATTCAGAGTAATGATAGTAAAGATGATATAAAATCTTAGAAACAGAGTGGAGAAAATACAAGAAACATTTAACAAGGACTTAGAAGAACTAAAGAGTAAACAAACAATGATGAACAACACAATAAATGAAATTAAAAATTCTCTAGAAGGAATCAATAGCAGAATAACTGAGGCAGAAGAACAGATAAGTGACCTGAAAAATAAAATAGTGGAAACAATTACCGCAGAGCAGAACAAAGAAAAAAGAATGAAAAGAATTGAGGACAGTTTCAGAGACCTCTGGGACAACATTAAACACACCAACATTCGAATTACAGGGGTCCCAGAAGAAGAAGAGAAAAAGAAAGTGTCTGAGAAAATATCTGAAGAAATTATAGCTAAAACTTCCCTAACATGGGAAAGGAAATAGTCAGTCAAGTCCAGGAAGCACAGAGAGTCCCATACAGGATAAATTGAAGGAGAAACACGCCAAGACACATGTAAATCAAACTATCAAAAATCAAATACAAAGAAAAAATATTAAAAGTAGCAAGGGAAAAGCAACAAATAACATAAAAGGGAGTCCCCATAAGGTTAACAGCTGACCCTCCAGCAGAAACTCTGCAAACCAGAAGGGAGTGGCAGGACATATTTAAAGTGATGAAAGGGAAAAACTACACCCAAGATTACTCTACCCAGCAAGGATCTCATTCAGATTTGAAAGACAAATTACAACCTTTACAGACAAGAACAGCTAAGAGAATTCAGCACCACCAAACCAGCTTTACAACAAATGCTAAAGGAACTTCTCTAGGCAGGAAACACAAGAGAAGGAAAACACCTACAAAAGCAAACCCAAAACAATTAAGAAAATGGTAATAGGAACATACATATTGATAATTACCTTAAATGTAAATGGATTAAACGCTCCAACCAAAAAACATTGACTGGCTGAATGGAAACAAAAACAAGACCCATATATATGCTGTCTACAAGAGACCCACTTCAGACCTAGGGACACATACAGCCTGAAAGTGAGGGGATGGAAAAAGATATTCCATGCAAATGGAAATCAAAAGAAAGCTGCAGCAGCAATTCTCATATCAGACAAAATAGACTTTAAAATAAAGACTATTACAAAGGACAAAGAAAGACACTACATAATGATCAAGGGATCAATCCAAGAAAAAGATATAACATTTGTAGATATTTATGCACCCAACATAGGAGCACCTCAACACATAAGGCAAATGCTAACAGCCATAAAAGGGGAAATTGACAGTAATACAATCATGGTAGGGGACTTTAACACCCCTCTTTCACCAATGGACAGATCAACCAAAATGAAAATAACTAAGGAAACACAAGCTTTAAATGGTACATTAAACATGATGGACTTAATTGATATTTATATAACATTCCATCCAAAAACAACAGAATACACTTTCTTCTCAAGTATTCATGGAACATTCTCCAGGACAGATCATATCTTGGGCCACAAATCAAGCCTTGGTAAATTTAAGAAAATTGAAATCGTATCACGTACCTTTTCCGACCACAACGCTATGAGACTAGATATCAACTACAGGAAAAAATCTGTAATAAACACAAATACATGGAGGCTAAACAATACACTACGCAATAACGTAGAGATCACTGAAGAAATCAAAGAGGAAATCAAAAAATACTTAGGAACAAATGACAATGAAAACATGACGAGCCAAAACCTATGGGATGCAGTAAAAGCAGTTCTAAGAGGGAAGTTTATAGCAATACAATCCTACCTCAAGAAAGGAAAAACATCTCAACTAAACCACTTAACCTTACACCTAAAACAATTAGAGAAAGAAGAACAAAAAAATCCCGAAGTTAGCAGAAGGAAAGAAATCATAAAGATCAGATCAGAGGTAAATGAAAAAGAAATGAAGGAAACAATAGTGAAGACCAATAAAACTAAAAGCTGGTTCTTTGAGAAGATAAACAAAATTGATAAACCATTAGCCAGACTCATCAAGAAAAAAAGGGAGAAGACTCAAATCAACAGAATTAGAAATGAAAAAGTAACAACTGACACTGCAGAAACACAAAGGATCATGAGGGATTACTATAAGCAACTATATACCAATAAAATGGACAACCTGGAAGAAATGGACAAATTTTTAGAAAAGCACAATGTGTCAAGACTGAACCAGGAAGAAATAGAAAATATAAACAGAACAATCACAAGCACTGAAATTGAGACTGTCATTAAAAATGTTCCAACAAACAAAAGCCCAGGACCAGATGGCTTCACAGGCGAATTCTATCACACATTTAGAGAAGAGCTAACACCTATCCTCAAACTCTTCCAAAATATTGCAGAGGGAGGAACACTCCCAAACTCATTCTACGAGGCCACCATCACCCTGATACCAAAACCAGACAAAGATGTCACAAAGAAAGAAAACTACAGGCCAATATCACTGATGAACATAGATGCAAAAATCCTCAACAAAATACTAGCAAACAGAATCCAACAGCACATTAAAAGGATCATACACCATGATCAAGTGGGGTTTATCCCAGGAATGCAAGGATTCTTCAATATACACAAATCAGTCAATGTGATACATCATATTAACAAACTGAAGGAGAAAAACCATATGATCATCTCAATAGATGCAGAGAAAGCTTTCGACAAAATTCAACACCCATTTATGATAAAAACTCTCCAGAAAGTAGGCATAGAGGGAATCTACCTCAACATAATAAAGGCCATATATGAGAACCACACAGCCAACATCTTTCTCAATGGTGAAAACCTGAAACCATTTCCTGTAAGATCAGGAGCAAGACAAGGTTGCTCACTCTAACCGCTATTATTCAACATAGTTTTGGAAGTTTTAGCCATGGCAATCAGAGAAGCAAAAGAAACAAAATGAATCCAAATCAGAAAAAAAGAACTAAAACTCTCACTGTTTGCAGATGACCTGATATTATACATAGAGAATCCTAAAGATGCTACCAGAAAACTACTAGAGCTAATCAATGAATTTGGTAACGTAGCAGGATACAAAATGAATCCACAGAAGTCTCTTGCATTCCTATACACTAATGGAGAAAAATCTGAAAGAGATATTAAGGAAACACTTCCATTCACCACTGCAACAAAAAGAATAAAATACCTAGGAATAAACCTACCTAAGGGGTCAAAAGACCTGTATGCAAAAAACTAAAGACACTGATGAAAGAAATTAAAGATGATACAAACAGATGGAGAGATATACCATGTTCTTGGATTGGAAGAATCAACATTGTGAAAATGACTCTACTACCCAAAGCAATCTACAGATTCAGTGCAATCCCTATCAAACTACCACTGGCATTTTTCAAAGAACTAGAACAAAAAATTTCACAATTTGTATGGAAACACAAAAGACCCCGAATAGCCAAAGCAATCTTGAGAAAGAAAAACAGATCTAGAGGAATCAGGCTCCCTGATTTCAGACTATACTACAAAGCTACAGTAATCAAGACAGTATGGTACTGGCACAAAAACAGAAATATAGATCAATGGAACAGGATAGAAAGCCCAGAGATAAACCCACGCACATATGGTCACCTTATTTTTGATAAACGAGGCAAGAATATACAATGGAGAAAAGACAGCCTCTTCAATAAATGGTGCTGGGAAAACTGGACAGCGACATGTAAAAGAATGAAATTAGAACACTCCCTAACACCATACACAAAAATAAACTCAAAAATGGATTAAAGACCTAAATGTAAGGCCAGACACTATAAAACTCAGAGGAAAACATAGGCAGAACACTCTATGCGTTAAATCACAGCAAGATCCTCTTTGACCCACCTCCTAGAGAAATGGAAATAAAAACAAATGTAAAGAAATGGGACCTAATGAAACTTAAAAGCTTTTGCACAGCAAAGGAAACCATAAACAAGACAAAAAGACAACCCTCAGAATGGGAGAAAATATTTGCAAACGAAGCAACTAACAAAGGATTAATCTCCAAAATATACAAACAGCTCATGCAGCTCAATATCAAAAAAATAACAACCCAGTCCAAAAATGGGCAGAAGACCTAAATAGACATTTCTCCAGAGAAGATATACAGATTGCCAACAAACACATGAAAGAATGCTCAACATCACTAATCATTAGAGAAATGCAAATCCAAACTACAATGAGGTATCACCTCACACCAGTCAGAATGGCCATCATCAAAAATCTACAAACAATAAATGCTGGAGAGGGTGTGGAGAAAAGGGAACCCTCTTGCACTGTTGGTGGGAATGTAAATTGATACAGCCACTATGGAGAACAGTATGGAGGTTCCTTAAAAAACTAAAAATAGAATTACCATATGACCCAGAAATCCCACTACTGGGCATATACCCTGAGAAAACCATAATTCAAAAAGAGTCATGTACCGCAATGTTCACTGCAGCACTATTTACAATAGCCAGGACATGGAAGCAACCTAAGTGTCTATCAACAGATGAATGGATAAAGAGGATGTGGCACATATATACAATGGAATATTACTCAGCCATAAAAAGAAACGAAATTGAGTTATTTGTAGTGAGTTGGATGGACCTAGAGTCTGTCATACAGAGTGAAGTAAGTCAGAAAGAGAAAAACAAATACCATATGCTAACACATATATGTGGAATCTAACAAAAAGAAAAAATGGTTCTGAAGAACCTAGGGGCAGGACAGGAATAAAGATGCAGATGTAGAGAATGGACTTGAGGGATGTAGGGAAGAGGAAGGGTAAGCTGGGATAAAGTGAGAGAGTGGCATTGACATATATACACTACCAAATGTAAAATATATAGCTAGTGGGAAGGAGCTCCATAGCACAGGGAGATCAGCTCGGTGCTCTGTGACCACCTAGAGGGGTGGGATAGGGAGGGTGGGAGGGAGGTGCAAGAGGGAGGGGATATGGGTATATATGTATACATATAGCTGATTCACTTTGCTATACAGCAGAAACTGAGAGAACATTGTAAAGCAATTATACTCCAATAAAGATGTTTAAATAAATAAATAAATAAAATAAATACTATTGCCAATTGAGTTCCTTATAAATCAGGTCAATTTTACCTCCACCATTGTATGAAAATGTATGTTCCTCTTAGAATTTGCCAACATTGTAGTTTATTACAAAGATTGATCCTTTGCTAATCTGAAAAGGAGGAAATGATAGTGTAGTTTCAACTGATATTACTCTTATATTAATGAGGCTAAACATCTTTTTTATAAAAACCATATTTTTTTGTTTTCTGTCTTATGCTTGGTTCTTTTTTCTATTATATTCCTAGAATTTTTCTCACTGACTTGTAGGAGTTCTTTAATCATTAAGAAAATTAACATCGTTTTTTTTGATGTGAATTGCAAATATTTTATCCCAAGTTGTTGCTTATTCATTGCCTTTGTTTATGGTACAGTTTAAAGCTGAAATATTTTATGGTTATATAAATTTTTGTGGCTTCTTGGATTTGTGTCATACTTGGGTTTTGCTAAAACCCATATTCCTTAAACAATATAAATAAAACATTTTATGTTCTATACTTTCTGCCTGAAATGTAAAAATATAAAAGCAAAATAATGAAATGTACAAAAGTATATTTAAAAGAGAAAAGTATAATTTCTTAAATTCTATTTCAAGTAAAATGAATTGGCAATTTTACATCACATTTTTTTTCACCCATTCCTGATCTACCATTAAGAACATTAACATCCCAAATGACACTTTCTAAGGACACCATATTTCAACTGCTTTGGCACTAGTGCGTAAATAAATCTTAATTTCAGACTCTAGTTGACATTTCAACTGGCTATTACAAATTACTTGAATTCTTTTACAAGTGAATTTGTCTTAAAAGCCTCTAAAAGAAGCCGATGGACAGGATATGACGCTGGCCAACCTTTATTTTCACTATGAATTTTAAACATGCATATCTGAAATCTCTCAATATTTATTTGACTGTTGTCTTGCAGGAATTACATTTAAGAAGAAGAATAATCAGCGCATATACCATCTATTTATTCAATATATAACTTACCGTCAGAGATTCCAAATTAGAAAACAAAAAAAATAAGAATTTTGTTCTAATAAACTATTTATCTCCTCTCCCTCCCTACTTCCTTTCCTTTCTTTCTTCCATCTTCCCCTCCTCTACTCTCCCCCTCCTTTCCTTCCTCTATCCACCCATACCCCTACCCATCCTACACCCATTCTTTCCTTCCTGGTATTTAGTCAGTCATAATTAACGATGATTAGAGCTAATCTACATACTGAGTTTATGTTGAGATCTGTGCTAAGTGCCTACACGCATACCAAGTGAAGTGTGTTACTGATGAGGAAATTGAGGCTTGAAACCGTTAAGTAACTTGACCAATATCACAAAAATGAAAGGTTAAGGACTGAAATCCAGCTGTTTCTAACTCCAGCCCAGCCCCTTAACCTAAGCTTCCTGGCATTTTTAAGTATAAATCATTGGACTATATTTCATCTTTCTATTCTGTTCACATACTTACATAATGCCCCTTTCATGACTATATACAAGCAGAAACAAAATAACCTGTAAAGTCATAAAAATCAAAAGGGAATAATATTGACATTACCCCAAATTACTGTTCCTCATGGGAAATGAGCCTTCAATTTATTCTACATTCCTCACACAATAGTCCTAAATTAGTGAAATAATATGGTCACAGGCAAATAGTTTACTCTCTCCCTCAGCATTAAAATATAATGCCCTGGCTGCCTTAGGATTAGATCCTCATTAGAGACTCACAAAATTGGGCTGGCTGGCATCAATTCCCACACATGAGCACTTTAACACACCATCTCCAATATTTTTAAATTTTTCCTTAAGGACCTACTGTATAGCACAGAGAACTATACTCAATATTTTGTAATAACCTATAAGGGAAAATAATCTGAAAAAGATATACATATATATACATATACACACATATATATATATATATATATTTGTATATCTGAACCACTTTGCTGTACACCTGAAACTAACATAGCATTGTAAATCAACTATACTTCAACTTAAAAAATAAAATTAAAAAAAATTTTTCTCCTCTCTCCTTTTTATGTTCCCTTCCTCATTTAGCAAAAACCCCTCCTTCCTGACCCTATTGCTTCCTCCCTCCAACCCTTATTACTCTAAGTTGCTTTTTCTTTTGTCTCTAACATTGATAAATTAACTAATGCCTTAGCTTTAACTAATGGGTTTCCACAGCACTCCTTGCCTTCCCTCCCACCAATCTCCAAACTTCATTTGTCTAACTTTTTTTGTGAAAATGTGCAACTTTATTGAATTTTTATTTACCTCGTAGAGTGTGAATACCATGTTCCTTAAAAAAAAAAAAAAAGTGTGCCGGGTAGTACCCCTCACACTCAGAGCTTATAGAGAAAGGAAGCTAACATATAGTGATGCTCATTATGTGTTAGACATTTTATATAATACATCATTGCAACCTCCCTTAAGATAAAGACCTAGGGCTTCCCTGGTGGTGCAGTGGTTGAGAATCTGCCTGCCGATGCAGGGGACACGGGTTCGAGCCCTGGTCTGGGAAGATCCCACATGCCGCGGAGCAACTGGGCCCGTGAGCCACAACTACTGAGCCTGAGCGTCTGGAGCCTCTGCTCCGCAACAAGAGAGGCCGCGATAGTGAGAGGCCCACGCACCGCGATGAAGAGTGGCCCCCACTCGCCGCAACTGGAGAAAGCCCTCACACAGAAACGAAGACCCAACACAGCCAAAAATAAACATAATAAATAAATAATAAATAAAAATTTAAAAAAAAAAAAAAAAAAAAGATAAAGACCTAAAACTGAAGCTCAGACATTTTCAATAGTGTATCCATTATTACACAGTTAAACCATGGCTGAACCAGGATCTGAACCTATATATTACTTGAAATGATTTTCTTTGTACTCCACCACCCAGATACACTGCTTCTTTTGTGGAGTTCCAAGTACTAAAATTTTTGTCTGATTCATAATGATATGAGCTCTTTGGCCATTTATTTGTATTAATTCTTCGACTCTGAAAAACTCAAAAGTACTTTCTTTTTATTGCTCTTTTTTTCTTGCTCATCTTTGAACACAGTAGAGAGTAAGAAATTTGATAGATTTGTTAAGATTGTCTTTCTAATTTATACAGTTTTCTTATGTATCTCAGATTATATTATTAGAGGAATTTTTTATCTCCTTACATTTGTAAAACATATGTACACCTATTAGCCTTCCCATGTCTTGGCTCTGTTTATCTTAAGTATCAGTATGTACCCTCACTGAAGGTTCACAGTGAGGTTTATTCATAAGGTGTCTCACTCATTATTTCCAGTTTTACTGTGTTATTACACAACTTCACATTCTATAATTGATCCAAACAGCTTCAGCAAGCAACGAGCAATGTTGACATGCCATACTAAAGCAAATTTTTCAATATGAAATTACACCAATAAAAAGATCATTGAAATTTGGTGATCATCATTAATGTGATACTATTAATTCTGAAAACAAATATATATTCAAATGACATTTTAAAATTGATCATAAGATTAGAATCTTGGTGTTCCTAAAATTAAAAATCCTTAATATGAATGACTCATCACGCATACCCCCAGATTTCTTAAAGGTTACCATATAAATCCTGGTTACTACAATTCAGATGCTTAATGCTAATAACCACAGCATAGACCACAACTTAAGTTGTTACAAATCAGTATGAATAGTGATTTAACCTGCATGGAAACCTTTTTTTGTTTGTTTGTTTATTGAGAAGTTGGTCCAACCTCCTCCATGATACTTGGCAAGTGTCTATGTCATTACAATAAACTCAACCATGGATAACATGATTTTTCTTTAAATGAATGCAGCCTTTATTATGCTTCCCCCTTTTAATTCAAAGTACTATCACTTTATATTGTGTATTTTCTTTTTGGCTCGGTCTTACCCTCTAATAGCTATAGTAATGTGAAACAACAAATAGAATCTTCAGACAAGTACCCTAGATTCATCTTTATACTTTTCATAATTTTTATTTTGACTCACTCATCTATAAAATGAATCTTGGACCAAATGATTTTCAAAATCCTTCCAGCGTGAACATTCTATGTGCCTCAAATTGATGGAGAACAATGTACTACCCAAGCACAGAAAACAATTTTCAAGCTCAAATGCGTATTTCAAAATTTCAAGCCCAACAGTTACTACCATAGAATTTTGTCCAGATTTTTACATCTTATTACTTGAGTAAGGGCACTTTCATTTTAAAATGCTACAAATTATAATGTAAATGCCCATTTTACATGTATGCAAATAGGTACAGAGAGGTAGAATATCGATGTTGTGCTGCTACAGTCCAATCAAGAGTTAAAAGTTAAGAAAACGTAAAAGGAGTTGAAGTTTGCTTATATCCATCACACATCTGCCTTTCAATCTTCCTTGACAGCTTCCTTTCCTTCCCCTTACCTCGAATATTCCACTCAAGGAATGAGTCATTTATCGCAAGGGAAAACTCCTATGCGTGTTTCACGGAATGTCAGGGTTCATAGCTCACTCCTTTTGTTTACTATACTCTTTTTTTTTTTTTTTTTTTTTTTTTTTTTAATTTTTATTTATTATTTATTTATTATGTTTATGTTTGGCTGTGTTGGGTCTTCGTTTCTGTGCGAGGGCTCTCTCCAGTTGCGGCGAGCGGGGGCCACTCTTCATCGCGGTGCGCGGGCCTCTCACTATCGCGGCCTCTCTTGTTGCGGAGCAGAGGCTCCAGACGCTCAGGCTCAGTAGTTGTGGCTCACGGGCCCAGCCGCTCCGCGGCATGTGGGATCCTCCCAGACCAGGGCTCGAACCCGCGTCCCCCGCACTGGCAGGCAGACTCTCAACCACTGCGCCACCAGGGAAGCCCTACTATACTCTTTAATGTAGTCCTTGGCAGATGGTAAAAGCAAAGTAAGTAAGGAATACAGCTTTATTACTGATTATGGATTTGATATTTATGACCAGAAGATAATTTATAATCTTTGATTCTAAATACCATTATCTAAAGCAAACGTTTTACTTACACATTCATATCAGATTTTAAGGTGCACTGAATGAAAACAAAAAACACAGGTTCATAAAATTTTGACATTTGTTCTTAAATACTTGTATTATTTCTAAGTTCTTATATTAAAAAATTAAATGCATGAGACTTTTCCTCTGTGTCAAGGTACTTTCTAGACAATTGAAAAAGAAGGAAAGCAGATGAATAATGGAGCTTCTACAGGACAAGACAGCATGAGGGAAAGACCTAGGAAAGAAGTAAAAAAGTGAAATACAAATTTAGCTAGGAAAGCTCTCAGGAGAATGACAAGGAGTCAAAGCATTTTAAGACCAGTGATTCAGATGGGAAAAAAGAGGGGCAGGAAAACATAATTCACAGAAATATTAGCTAGTATGTGAATTTTTAAAGAAAGAACCAGGCAAACGAAACTCAAGATAATGAAGACATCTCTGGTTTTCTCTGTAAGGAAGGCTGTTCGCAGGCAAGATACTCGTATGGTTAATGGGAATATCCCAGGAAACGTTCATGACTACTACAGTCATATCAAAACCGTAAGGAACATTTAGTGAAGTCTTACATTATGTGGGTCCAAGTCTTTTCTCTACAGTTTGTCATGTTATTTCTTTAAGATGATTTTTTAAGAGCAGTTTTAGGTTCACAGCAAAACTGAGAGGAAGGTACAAAGATTTCCCATATACACCCTGCCCCCGTGCACATATGCATAACTTCTTCCTTCACCAGAGAGCAGTACAATTATGCTGACTGCAAGAAAAGCGACCAACGTAAAAATTGTGAGTTAAGTTTTATTCAGGAACCCTACTGAGGACAGTAGCCTGGGAAATAGCCTCTCAATAGCGCTGAGGGGACTGCTCTGAATAGGTAGGGGAAGAGCCAGTATTTATATGAATTTTTCTGGCTAGGAAATAAACGCAGTCTAGCATACATCTCAGTAAAACATTACTGCTAATCACAAAAACAGATAGCTCAAGCTAATGATTTTAGTGCTTTTCTATGTATGGGAAGATGCAAGAATCTGGGGTCATTGCAATTCTTCCTTAGATATGCATCTTAACTCTCTAGGGGGCTTATATCTAAAACACAGAATGCTTCATCCTATTTCTCTCCATCCTGAATTCCCCCTAGGGCACACGTCAGTGGGCAACTGCAGTGGGTTGTTACTCAACCCTTTGTATAACTGGATGATGAGCAAGACTGTTCTTTTCATTTATGGCTTCAACTGATGAACCAACATTAACACTCTATTATTATCCAGAGGTCAAAGTTTATATTAAGTTTACTCTTGTTGTACATTCTATGGGTTTGGACAAGGGTATAATGACATGTATCCACCATTATAATACCATACAGAGTAGTTTTACTGTCCTATAAATCCTCTGTGCTCCATGTCACTCCCCACCCTCCCTAACCCATGGAAACAACTGATCGTTTTACTGTCTCCATAGTTTTGCCTTTTCCAGAATGTCACATAGTTGGAATCATATAGAATGTAGCATTTTCAAGTTGGCTTCTTTCACTTGATAATATGCATTTAAGTTTCTTCCACGTCTTTTCATGAAAGGTGATGTTATTTTTTTTAAATATTTTTATAAACACAAGAATACCATTCAGAGGATCACAATAAGAACGCAATGAGAAGCATTAGGAAAATGAAGCTTCCTGAAGGAATAGTGGATTCATCTCTCTTTTCAGGGCAAGTACTATTGAGTAGAATGGCAGGCAGAATCACTCACATTCTTAAGTTATTTTTCTTGAAAGGATTATTTTTGCTTAGTTTATCTTTAAATATCTCGCTTTGTTTTATTTTTGCTAAACCCTTAGTTTAAATTTTTGTCAGTTTAATGCAAAATAACACGAGTGCCCGCTATGATTATGTTTGTTTATTGTCTGAATAGAATTGTATGAAATGACATTGTGAACAAAAAATAGAAGGGATTTGTGCAGGAAGATTCTTCCTTTTGCATACTATGTCGAAAAGAATGTGCTGAGGGTGAAGTAACCTTGAAAGGTGTCACTATCTGCTCCCTCACTGGGGCAGACATTTGTTTGTACAGCGCCACACAGTAAAAGTTACAGTGGGTGTAGGAGATGCGTTTCCACAGGCGCTGAGGCATGCTGGTAATCTATAGCACCAGGATTTTTCATTCACCATGGTATAAGAGATACTTCTTTTTCCTTCAAGCTTGATGATAAATAGCAAGTGGTAATGGGCCTCAGGGTCAGAATGACATTAGGCAATGTCTGGGTGTGCGGCAGGTAGAGAGGGCCCACCTCATCCAAAGAGCGCAGTTGCTACCCTAGATTTTTGTGATGCAGGAAGATGAGCCCAGTGTTGTCAGATTGTGCAAAAGAAGCTGGAAAGTCAGATTTTTTTGTAATATCTCTAAATTTCAGCAATCAAGTCTAGGCTGACCAACACTGTTCTAACCAAACAAAGCACATTTTTAGGCCAGATGCTGCCTAAATCAACGGGGCAGGTGTAAGTTTGTAAGGCTGATCTAAGCGGAATAATTGAAGAGAAAACCCCAACTCTGAAGCCACTTCTGATCGAAGGTATGTTCCCCTGAAGAAACACTATCAGAGACAGGGTCTCCCTGGAAAAAGCCATGCCCATAATCCCCTGCACGCTGAACTGTACATATACAAGCTGAAAGCCTTCCCTTCCCTATTCAAACCAAATATACAGAGTGACTCTTATGTGCCAGACAATGGCACCTTTCATTCCCTCTCAGTCTGTCCTACTAATATGTATCACAGGGCCAAAAAGCAAGAGAATGAGGAAAAACTAGGTTAGGAGGTAATGATATGTAGAGAGAAGCAACCTAACAATTGCCTGGAAGGGTGAAAGCTTCTGATATGGTGAACTAAGCACAAAGCAAGTTGCGAGAGCTCACTAGTTTTTAAAAACAAGATATAAATATTTCTTTTAAAAAGTAGAAGAACCACTTAAAATCTATCTTTGGTCATAGCTAATTTAGTTTTGAGTAGATTGTAAATTCCCTTTTTCTACATGCCCTACATTGCTTCATAGTTTTACTAATACTTGACACAGTACATTGCACATGGCAGATGTGCGAAGTTGATGGATTGATTTGTCATTGCAAAGACAAAAAATATATATACTAAAAAACTTTTTTCTCTATCTCAGTGCAAATTTTCCTATATGAAGACTTATAATTCCCACAGAGATTTTGAAACATTTAATCAAAAATTTAAAGAAAAAAATATATGAATAGGAAATAGCAGCAAAAAAAAAAAAAAAACAGATTTAGTCTAGGTTTCTTTTATTTCTAATCAAAGTTGCCTTGAGTTCAAAACTAGTTTGAAATTACAGGAGAATCAGCCCTACTTTGCCTCAAAACAATGGGGAAGAACAGTGGGAAAGAGACAGGGATGGGCAGTATCTAACACATAAATATGTATATATTTTCTCATACATATAGATGAGTTATAAAAACATTACAGAGATTTATCTATACCCTTCATCCAGCTTCCTCTAACATTAACAGTTTGCATAACTATTGTACACTTATGAAAACTAAGAAATTAATAGGGCCACAATTCTATTAACTATAGACTATACTTGAATTTCAACTGTTTTTGTAATGTTCTATCTCTGTTCCAGAAACCAGCCGAGTGTCTCACAACTCATTTAGTTGTCGTATGTCCTCATATCTGCTATCTTTGACACATCCTAAATCTTCCCTTGTCCTTCATGTCGCTGACACTTTGAGTTGCACTGGAAAGGTGTTTTGTGCAATGTCATTTGAATTGCATTTATCTTATTTTTTTATGCTTAGATTGATTTTATGCATCATACCAGGGGGTGGCTCATTCTTTTTAACAACTGCCATTATTATATTATTTGCAAGTCTACAGATGGGCACCTTCAATGGTCTATTCTTTTTATAAATACTAAGAACATCGCTACAATAAGTGTCTTGGAAAAATATGTAATGCCTCACATGTGAGAGACAAATTCCAAAAAGTAGGATTTCTGGATCAAGTAGAATTCCTGGGCCTTTTGACAGACATTGCTAAATTGCTCCCTATGAAGTTACTACTGATTTACATTGTCATCAGCAATGCTCTCCCTACCAATTTTTTAGTAATCCATTCTTTCCCCATAACTTGAAATTGTGGCTGTTTTTATTCTACTTTATATTATAGTAATTTGGGCACAGTTTTTGTCTTCCCTAATATATTGTCGACCTATTGGGGACTGAATTTGCGTCTCTCAGTGTTTCTGAAACAATGTATTCCACATCAGAAGAACAAAGTAAATATTCATTAAATGGATGAGTAACCCAGGTCAGCGTTAGACCTTAATTCTAGGTTACTTTGCTCTAGGCACCAATCATAACAGCTGGACTGCTGTTTCTGAACAATGAATGGCCCAAATATGCAATAAGGAGATGTGTACCAGGCAGTCACCATCAAACAATCATTACCAAATAACTTTGAGCATCAAGGTCTCTTCGGGCTGTAGAAGTTAAACACAGCTCTTCTTACAGAATTTCTGTATTCCAATAGTTAAAAAAGAAGATAACAGGCCCCAAATGGAGTCACTGTACTAAGCCCATTACACCAAACCAAGACTTAATACCTAACTTAATTACCCTTTCAACCTCTCCCAGGAGTGGAAATTTGATCTAGTCAGTCCGGAATTACCTGGTCAGCACTAGTGAGGAAATCTGCCCGATAAACCCCTGCCCTCCCCTGAAGGAAGGTGATCTGCCACAATCCACTCTTTGCTAGTAGCTCCTCGTCCTACCCCCTTCTGCCTAGAAAAGTCTTTCATTTTGTACACCTCCTCAGAGCTCCCTTTTACCTGCTAGATGGGGTGCTGCCCGATTCATGAGTCACTGAATAAAGCCAAGAACTTTAAAACTTACTTAGTTGAATTTTGTTTTTTAACACTATATATTCAAGACTTTGATTGAGGGGAAGGAGGTGGTTAGTCCCAGCAGCTGGAAATGCATTTTATATACTTAGCTTCTCAATGTAGTAAGTGTGACATATAGAAAGAAGACTTAATAAACCTCAGCCAAGTTTCACATTATTAAAAAAGAAAAACATTTAACGGATGACGCTTCTAAATGATTTTGTTATTACCAGTAGTTAAGGGGATTGTTCAAGCAGATAAGTTATTGTCTCTTAGAATTCTATCTTGAGTGACCTGCCCTTAGTGAAGAACATTAAATATTCTCTCTTAGTTGAGGTAAGATTTAATGTTCAGAACCACCTGCGAAGGCAGGAGTCTCATTCAACACAACCTGCTCACTGTGAAGCTACCACACTGTAAAGTTTGCTTGAAAGGGCGGCAGTTTTCTCTTGGGTGTGTTCTCAGACTCATACCAACTCAGTAGTCCCCGAGGGGTGTTGGGCTAAGCTTTTTCCTTCAGGTACATATCACAACTGTCATGGATGCCTAAGCCCTTGAAAGTCCCAGAAAAAGGGACTAGAAGAAACCTAATTAAAGGTTATGTATTAATTACAGAACTACACATCAGCATTTTTATTTTCCAGAAAAAGACTGAGATTCAGTCCATAACCACAATGACAGGGTAATAGTATCTTTAAAATACTTATGACAAGGACTGTCTGCTCAAAAGAGAAAGGTGTAGATTATTAATAATTTTTCCATGTAGGCTAGAAGCCTGTCTTAGAATCTTCAAAATTATAACTTCGAATGTCTTCTAATGAGTGTCTACTTTGCAATTAATGCTAGCTTTTATTGCAGAAAAAAAGAAAAAAAAACCTCAAATTATTCTTTCTCCTAATTATCTTTTTTTTTTAAAAAATGGGTTATGGCTCTCAGCAGTAGTTTTGACTTGATAAAGACCTTTTATTATATTTTGGTTTAGCTCCCAAAGGCTTTAATTAAGTTCAATTATAACAATTTTTGGAAGTCTACCACTCCTATAACATTGTATGTCCTTTAAATCTGAGGTTATCTGAGCAAATAGAGCAATTAAACAGTTGTGACTAATACATATATCCCCTTGTGATATTGTATACTGATACCTAAAAAAGAAAGAAGCCTCAGATATTTTATCGTGAGAGTTCCAGATTTCTGGCACGATATAGTCAGTCAGAAATGTCCCTTCATGGTAAACCCAAAGCCCCCCCTTTATTTCCCTCAAAAGCCACTTTAGCCTGAATGGTCCAGATTAGGGCTTCCACATCTTAACTTCACATTGTCTCCCTAGCCGCTGACACTCTAATTTAGAAAATGTCTTCTCCACTCTGTGCCTGAAATTCATTCAACGATGGAAAGTTACACATGAAAAACATTTTGCTCCTGTCTAAACAAAATCACGAACTTGGAATAAATGAACAGTTTAGTCATTTGCGTTTTAAATATTTGAAAGCTTATAACCACCTCTCAAAGCAGTAAAGCTATTTAAACCTCTACATATAGTAATGAGCAGTAAACACACACAGTTTGATACTTAATAACCCATATGTACTTGCGATTAAAGAGACTGCATCATAATGAGTTTTGTCTCATGGCGGGGGAAACTTGTCTAAATATATGTCACTGATATTTCAAATGAAAGTCAGACTTTTGCATGAGAGTACCATTGGAGATGGGGAACTCTATGGGTACACTTTGTTGCGGAAAATACTGTCATTATTGAATAATCTTCTCTCAATCTGAGCTGAAGAGAGTAGGTCAAGAGGATGCAGTGTTTTTGCCCATTATTTGCCTGTCTGAAGGCGGCCCAGCCAATCTGCCCCAAGCTCAGGAGCCGGAGAGCCCGAGCTAATTTTGAAGAATCTAACAAAGGTTGCAGATTCTCAATCTATGTGAGTGCAGAAGAATACAGATTTCAGCAGACAATTCTCTACCTTGATTTTATACAATTTTACACTCATAGAAATAAGCTCTTTTTCAAGCTATGTTCCTTTAGAAGGGCACGTAGTCATTCTGTCTGAAGTATACCTGGTAAACAGCTTCATGGGAAAAGAGGAGGGCATCACTTGACCACCAGTTAATATATGAACTCTCAGCATGAAGAACACCAAGCCTGAACACTGTGGAGGGAGCTTAGCTTTTCTCCTCTAAGGATATAAAAGGATAGCTTCTGCTTAAAGTCGGCCAATGCCCTGTGCTCCCCCTTCCTGCCTCACTTGGAGCCTGATCCAGAGACACACTATCATGTCCCTGGTCATGTCATGACTATCAGTGTCATGTGTGCTGGCGAGCAGTCTTCCCTGCTCAACTCCTATAGCGGAACAACACAAGATGTCCTAGCGCTGCCTGGTAACAGTGCGTTTGATGTGACTGAATGGGAAAACTGAGTTATTTCAGCCAAGGAAGATATTTGATGATTTTACAGAAGAGGGATCAGAACCTCTACATTTCTCCCCACAGAGCAACTATTCTCAGTTCAAGACCTTCTAGAAAGTTCTTCCTGAGAAAGAAACATTCAGGGATTCTTACTGAGCATCCTTTGTGTGACAGACATTTTACGAACACTTATGGGAGATGCAAAGAGAAATAACACATGGTCTTGACTTTCAAGGTCATAACCTAAAGGATACTTTTCCACCAAGAGCCATAAAAAATGGACAGAGGCAAATATTAAGCCAGCTTTTCACTAAAGTCGATAGACTATTTGAACTTTACCTAAGAGAGACTTTCATCTTCTGATCCTGAAACTTTCCAGCAGAATATTAAAATGTGATTCCAAATTAAAATAAAACAATATTCTAAATAACTTGCCATATTTAGGTTTGAGACTGCATTCTCTTCAAGTATATGTCCTTGTTAGAGAGCTCAATTTTCATAAAAGGCTGTCAGTGTTCTCCCCAACTTTGCTGACTGTTAAAGCTTACTTCTTGGCACTGATTCACTGACACTCAACAGCTGTTCTCCAGGCACCTGTCATGGCAGATAACCCTGGCCCACTGCAGCAAAACCAAGCCAAACTTGGTCCAGAGAAATAAAAATAAATGTCTACAAGAATTTGCAATTGTTTAAACTCATTTGATTTTAAGTTACAGAAACCTCCTTTCCATTCGTTATAGGAAACAGAGATGTCTCATGAAAGCCAAGATCAGGGATGTGATCAGGCCTCAGAGATGGATTCATATCTGTGTCTTACGTGCATTTGCCTCTGCATACCTGATCCATGACTCCCTCTACCTACTGACCAACACCTGCTACTTGGGCTCATAAGTCTAGCCAAAGATGGCTAATCTTGACTACATACGAGTTTATTTTATAAGTTCAGCCTCCAGAAGAGAGGCTATCACCTCTCTCTCTGTATGCAACCCCTCCCTCCATCCCAATACTAAATACCATGGGAAAGAGCTATTATTGCTCAAGAGGTAGCATGATTCATGCTGAACTAATAAATCATGGGCAAAGAATAGCGTCTAGAGTAAATAGTAGCTTGGTGCATCTTGGATCAGGTTCCTGTGCCTGATCCAGCCAAGAGGTTAGGAGTATGATTTGCAAAATTGCTGCTATGGGCTTACTATTATGTAGGTTACAGGGAAGAGAAAGCAACCAAATCATGTGTGGGTGAGTGGGAATTGGGAAGGCAACACATTAGGGTCCACAACAGATATTCAGGGATCCCATTTCTATAGAAATTTTAAAACGTAATGTTTAAGCAGAGGGTGGCTTACTTGCTAACATCAGCAGTGACTGCCCGGAGAAATGAGTCATGGGTGATGCCTTTAGCTGAACAGGAGAGTTTTTACAAGAGACATCCTCAAGGCACTCACTGTGAAGATGTTGTTGAGGACCTTGCTCATTATTTCATGTAGATATACAAGAAACACGTCCCCAGATCTCAGTATTGGGACGAATATGTTTTTGTTATATGGATCCCAGCGTACGTATAACAAAACATGTTGTTCTCTTCACATTTGCTTCTGGATATTCAGAAGTGCTAAGTATATTTTTAGACGTCTTTTGTATATTATCTGCCTATCCTGATTCACCTTACTTTTTTTAAAAAAATGTTATTTTTACCTGTGATCCCTCACTTATTTTAAATCTTTTTCCTTGTGATTTTATGTGCATTTAAGCTGCCCCTTCTATTTTACTGAATTGGTTGTGGCTTAAACAAATTTTTTTTTTGAGTTTAGAAAAAACGTTTTCATGTTCAGGTCTGTATCTCAGACAAAATAATTTTTAAATGGCAAAGCTGTATTGTTTTTGTTAATGTAAAAAAGCATAAAATTTCCCAGGGCTTGCTCAGCAAGTCTCAAGTTATTTTTCTGTTTTGGCAGTCCTAGTTAGAAATCCTTCTCTTCCTTTGTATTTTCTCATGCTCTGTTGTAATTACTGCTTCCTGGTACCAAAAGCCTTCTTCAAGTTTCCTTCCAAAAGTAAGGATTGCATTTAAAAAATTTCTCGCATGGTTAGAAATTTCAAAACATACCCAAATGGTACAAAATGAAGAGTAATGCTGTGTTTCAAGTAGCTTTCATGTGTCAAGAAAAGAATATCTGCCTGTGTTTCACTCTACAGGGAGACAGGCATATACGTGACCCTCCTCTGAAGTACTGACACTATACAAACTCAGAAACTCTTTTCCTCCACCCCTTTATCAACTTACCATTGAAACACAAGCCATTCAGGTAAGTTTTCAGCATAGCCTGGGTAGCCGGATTAGAAAGTCCTCTACCTGGAAGTGCTGCCTTTATCAGAAGCACTGCAGTTAACCTGTGCTCCTCAGCTCTTGAAAGAGACGAGCTCTTTCTGTCTTTAGTCCAGACAAGGTGTAGGGGGCCCAGCCCTTTGGCATCTCTAATTGAGTCATGGCCACACAGCTGGGCATTCTGGCTTGTCATGGTCAAGTGTCTCTTTACTAGAAAACATCCTAGCACAAATGGACAAAACATTTGCTTTCTCCTCAACATCGACATATGTTTGACTGGTTAGAAGCCGCAAAAAGTGCTAAAACAGTGATGTATTAACAGTTAAACTAATAGATAAGCAGGTTATTTTGGACTCTATTTCAACTACACTCAATTTCTCTCTTTTCAGAAATCTTTGGTGATGATACTTCAGATTGCTAGCAGAGGGGTACCAGGAGTTATCATTTACTGAAGAAGAGTGATTGACCTTTGACAGCGACTCACTGTTGGCCTTTAAAACATTAATCATCTATTTTTACTCCATTCTCTAAACATTATTAAGCACCAAGCATTGGAGTGATAAAGGTTAACAAGACACATTTTCCTTGTCCTTGAGCAGCTTAGAGCCCAGTGCAGGAGACAGAAATGTAAAGAATTAAGTTATGACTTAATGAGTATGAGGAAAAAAGCTGAAGCAATGACAAAATGCTCTTAGAGCATATTAATAGGACAAAGGAACCAATTTGGGATAACATTTTAAAGAGATACTGTCCTCTGAGCTGAATTTTAAGATGGGCGATTAGAGGGTTGGAAAGGAAGGGATGTCACAGCAGGTGCCTAAGGTGCGAGCTGGGAAAAGAGCTACAGCAAGGTTTCTCAACCTCAGCATTATTGGCATCTGGGGCTGGATAATACTTTGTTGTGGAAGGTTGTCCTGTGCATTGTGGCATGTTTAACAGCATCCCTGGCCTCTACGCATTGCACATCAGTAGCACACCCCCAGTGACAGCCAAAAAATGCTGTGACAAACAATGTCTCCAGACACTGCTAAATATTCCCTGGGATAGAAAGCAAAATTGACCCTTGTTGAGAACAACTAACCTACAGGAGTTAATTAAAGCATCGAATATGGACACGGGTTGGTTGATGGTGACTGAAAGGGAGATTGGCGCTAGACTGAAGGGTCTTATATACCAGGCTAAAGTTACGTTGAATGATTTGGGATATTTTACAGATAGTCCTAAATTTTTTATTCATATTAATTTGTAGCGCTTTTCCAAATAAACCCCTGCTTAATGCAGACATTACAAGCAGTTTAACACCACGTATATCAGAGATATTAATCAATTTCCAAGTGTGTTCTGGGAAAGGTTACTTCTAGCTTTCAGTACATATCTGGCTGTACAATTTCTCCTCCAACTGCTGTTTAATCCTATTTTAAGACATTTCTTAGGTGTCACCATTGACACCACTTCATTCTGTTGCCTCCAGCAAAAGAAGGGCAAAAAAAGAGCACAAAATTGAGTCAGGCAAGAACGGCACTCAATAACATTTTTTAAATAAATCATTGAATGGATGCATGCACAGGCCTATTACATAATTAAGTGAGGGAAGGGGAGAAATTAAGGAAAAGAGGGGAAAGAAAGAATGGTGGGGGAAAGGAGGAAGTCTTTCAATATAGTATTAAAAACATATCTCTTATGTAGTTAGGAAATCGGCTCTAAACAAAACTAAGCAATGACATCCTTTTTGGAAAAGATATTTTTCCAAGGGGACTAGTAAAGGTATTAACACTTGCTAGGCCATAAAATCTCTGATATATTGCTGAAAAGTTAGTCTCACTATTTTATAGTTAAACCTTATATTCAATCCTTTAAAATGACTAACAACGAAAAAAGCAATGCTAAATTGAGAACTGCTAAACATGATCTTAAGGCAAAGGGCAACTTATGCCTGAGTTTGAAAGACCTAAAATCATACATTTGGGATCACACTAAATATTGTGTGCCTTTGAGTTGGTCCATCATTCGAGCCAGAGCTTTGAGAGTCTAACACCGCGAAGCAACTGCCTGGTAAGGATAAAAGGATAGAAAATACAGCACAAACAAATTTCCTGCATTTTAAAGGCAGGATTGCCATGCACATCAGGGTGTAAGGGGAAGGCACTGATGCTATAGAGACACAGCTCAAGGGAGACTTTTTGAAAGTAGGGGTTGGAACAGTTTGATGTGAATGCCTCTGGCTCATCTCGGGAAATTTTGCAAGAGAAAAGAGGGCAGCAAGAAGAGACATGTCTGGAGACATTTTCTCAGAAAGTTATCTGGTGGTCTTCAGTAACCCATGGTGTCTTCCTCAAAGAAGCCTTTTGAATCCTTTGACTCTGGTGAAAGGATGCTATCACTTCCTGTTTTCTCAGAGGGGTAGATAAGGAAATTATGAAGTTGAGAATTGTATATAGTACAATGTGTTATATTAAATAGTTTCACAGTGGTTTTGTCTAGTTACTGTGCTTCTTGATTAATCTATTTTCCCAAACTTTTTATTGTGGTAAAATAAATATAATATTTACCATCTTAACCATTATTAATGTACAGTTCAGTGATATTACGTATAGTCATAATGATGTGAAACTATCACCACTATCTATCTCCAGAACTCTTTTATCTTGTAAAAACTGAAACACTATACCCATTAAACAATAAATTCCCCATTCCCGCCTCTCCCCAAATCCCAGGAATCCCAAATCTAATTTCTGTCTCTATAAATTTGACTAATCTAAGCACCTCATATAAGTGGAATCATATAGTTTTTGTCTTTTTGTGACTGGATTTTTTTCACCTAGCATAACATCCTCAAGGTTTATCCATGTTGTAGTATATGTCAGAATTTCCCTCCTTTCTAAGGCTGAGTAATATTCCATTGTACATATATACCACATTTTCCCCATCATCACTTGTTGAAAATATTGTCTTTTCCCCCTTGAATGGACTGTGTACCTTTGTCAAAAATCATCTGACTATATATGTGAGGATTTATTTCTGGCTTTGCTATGCTATTCAATTAGTCTCTTTCTATCTTTATGCCAGCACACAGTGTTTTGATTACTGTAGTTTTGTAGTAAGTTTTGAAATCAGGAAGTGGGAGTCCTCCAGCTTTGTTCTTCATCTTCAAGATTATTTTGGCTATTTGAGGTCCCTTGAGATTCTATGAGTTTTAGGATGGATTTTTCTATTTCTGCAAAAAATGTCATTGGGATTTTGACATGGATTGCACTGAAATTGTAAATCAATGAAGGTAGTAATGTGAGGTGTACTACCTCACATTCCATCAACAGGAGATGTGTCCCCATTTATCTGTCTTTGATTTCTTTCAGCAATGTTTGGTAGTTTTCATTGTACAGGTCTTTCACATCATTGGTTATGTTAATGCCTAAGTATTTTATTCTTTTTTAATGCTACTGTATACGAATGGAATTTTTTGTAATTTCCATTTTCATATTGTTCACCGTTGGTGTATAGAAGTGCAACTGATTTGTGTGTTGACTTTATATATTACATCTTCTGTGGGCCTAAAGACAAACGAATAATTCTTTAGGTGCATTAGTATTGTAAATCATGTAGAAAACAAAAAGAACAGTTACAAACCATTGTCACAATAATACTAGATTTTATAATTGCCCATGTATTTACCTTTATTTAGATCTTTATTTCTTCATATGGCTTTCAGTTACTGTCTAGTGTCCTTTCATTTCACCCTGGAAGGAGGGACTCCCTTGAGCATGTCTTGCAGGGCAATCTAGCAGTGACGAAATTCATCAATTTTGCTTATCTGGAAATGTCTTAATTTCTCCCTCTCTTTTAAAGAATGGTTTTTGCCAGGTATAGGGTTCTTGTTTGTTTTTTTCTTTAAGCACTCTGAATACATCAGCCCACTGCCTTCTGGCCTCCAAATTTCTGATGAGAAATCTGCTCATAATCTTACTGAGGATCCCTTGTATGTAATGAGTCAATTCTAAGCTTGATTATAATGTGTCTTATGTGAGTCTCTTTGAATTCATCTTACTTGGAGTTCACTGAACTTCTTGGATGTTTACATTCATATCCTTCATCAGATTTGGGAAGTCTTCAGTCATTGTTCCAATATTCTCTCTGCCCCTTTCTCTGTCTCTTCTTCTTCTGGGACTCCCACAATGTATACTGTTGGTCCATTTGATGGTGTTCCAAAGGTTCCTTAGGCTTTCTTCAATCCTAGTTTTTCCTGTTCCTCACACTCAATTTTTATTGTCCTATCTTCAACTTTGCTGATTTTTTCTTCTGCCTGCTCAAATCTGCATAGGAATCACTCTAGTGATTTTTTTTTCATTTCAGTTATTGTATTTTCAGCTCCAGATTTTTTTTTTGTTTCTTTTTAGGTTTTCTCTTTACTGATATTCCCATTTTATTCATACATTGTTCTCTTGACTTCCTTTCATGTCTTCCTTTAGTTCTTTGAGTATGTTTAAAACAGCTGTTATAAAAACTTTGTCTAGTAGATTTGCCATCAGATCTTCTTCAGAGATAGTTTGTTGATTTTTTTTTCCCTTTAGGTCATATTTTCTTGTTTCTTTGTATGCCTTGTGATATATTTTGTTTTGAAAAGTAGATATTTGAACCTAATGATGTTGTTAGGTCTGAAGATCAGATTCACCCTTTTCCCCAGAGTTTGTTGTTTTGTGTCACTGATTTTGGTTTTTTGATTGTTAAAGGTTGTCTCTGTGTCAAGGATAAGACTAAGGTATAAACTTAAGGTCTTCTTAGGTCTTTTCTGAGCCTGCAACTTTCCCTGGGCAAGTGCAGTCACTTACTAATTTTATCCATAGATGCTTTGTTATGGTTGGCTTTGAATGTCCTAATCTTTAATGTTTGTCTTCCAAATGTGCAAAAAGAAGAAAATAAGTGGAGAAAAGGGCGTGAGTCCTTAAAGTCCCCCTGGAAGTTACTTCAGCCAGATGGGGAGGGGCTTGCAACAATGTGGGGAGGTACACAAAAAAATGGCTGCTTGCTTCTTTGTCTGCATCTCTATGGTCAAAATACCAATTGGTGATCAAACACAGATTCCTGATATCTGAAGGACAGCGTCATTTTTTCCACACTTTGACTCCCTCAAGCTGTGTACAAGTTGACCTGGAACACGTGCACAGCTGACTAACATGGGGCTGGGGTGGAAGAATGGGTAGCTACTACCGTGCTAAGAGCTGAAATTGACCAAAATTAACTGCAATTTACACTATCCTTGAAAGTTGTAAACCTTAAGTAGACACCAGAGTTCCACAATACTTACATCAGATTCTGGTGGTGCGACTGTTGTCTAGTGGGAGACAGATTCCTGGTACTTCCTACTCCACCATCTTAGCATTGTCCTTGATTAATCTATTTTTATACATATTAAAATATTTTATTCTTATTTCATACAAGTATATATCACATTATACTTGATTAAATATTGTGTCCATGACCCTGCAACAGTGTTTGCAAATTCGCTTCTTGGCTAGAAGCAGGACTCCAGCGTTTTTTGTTTCTGGGGGTTTTTTCAGTATTATTTCCACAGGAAAATCATTCATTTGAGCATGAAATATCTTAGTCAGAAACAAAACCTATGGTAATAGCAAGATACTCAGCCAATTGTTACTTCATTTTACCAGGTTTTAAAATAATAAAGTTTATATTTTTAGAACCTAAAAGAAGCATGTGACCCATCTTTCCAGATTTGACCTCCTGCTTTTTATCAAAGATCCTTAGCTCCTTAGAAATTAAAGTTTGAAAGAGTTTAAAATCAAATGTGTATAAGTTGAATGTAGATTGTTATCAAATAAATTATTTATTTTACCTTATGTTTGTGGATTATCAAAGTAATACCTGACCATCATAGAAAATTTGACAACAAAAAACTATACAAGCCAGAGAAAAATCTCTCCAATTCCACCACTCTTAACATTTTGACACAGAAAAAAGTCACCTCTGATAATAGTACTAACATTTTAATGTAGTTCCTTTCACTCTTGTTCTATCGCATTTTTTTTGCATTGTTGAGATACTGTATATTTTATTCTGCTTTAAGGTTTGTTTGATACTATATGATAATAACTTCAAGTTTTTTTAAACTCTTCTGGAAAGTCCTTGTTAATGGCTAGATAGCACTCCTTAAATGATTATGCAAGGTTGAAAATAAATCAAAAAGAATTTAACTTTTAAAAATATTAATAGTAATAAAATAGCAAGCATTTGTTAAAATTATTGACTTGTATCTAAATGTACCAATATGAAAAAATTCTGTAATATTCTCAAATGAACAAACAGTATCGTATGTAAGATGATCCATTTGCGATTAAAGAATACATACATGAGCATACCTAATGCACATGTAAACATATAGGCAACGGAAAGGAAGGATACACCTCAGATGCTAAGAGCATTTACCTCATGAATGGAATAAAAACTTTTACAATGAAAATGTATTATTACACTTAATTGAAAAAATTTTTAAGTATTTTAAAACAAAAGTAAATGTTCACAGCAAAAGCTTAAGACGATATAAAAGGTTATGAAAATAACTCATTCCCGCCACTCAAAGAATCACTACTATTTTAACATATAAATTTCTAAGTATAAGGTTTTGCACACACACTGCATGTTATTTCTTATAAAAATTGTATCACACAAATCCTACATTTATCACTTCTATGCTGTGTATATTTCCATATTAATCAATTTTATAGCTAAATATAATCTATTTAAATTTTCCCTCTTTATGGTTACACTATTTTTTGCCTTATAAACAATGATATAGCACCATATATTTAAACCAACAACTTTGCATTTATGTACAATCATTCCCCTTTATGAAAGTAATCTGTCTACCAGAATTTCTCCTAAAATGGTTTACTATTACTTAGCCTACATAAGGATAACTTCTTCTTACGCTTTTTCCTCTGGGGATCCAGTTAAATTTAATTTTATTTGTCAGTAAAATATGTTTAGTTTTCTTTTATCTTCTGACATATATATCTCAAATAAAAATTCTTATTCAAAGTGGCTAGAATGGAGTAATTTCCAAGGACTCAATTTTGAAGACATCATGTTTCATACTTTGCATAGGCTATTTGAGTTTCCCTTTCTAATTATTATAAAATAATCTTAACTATAGGAAAATAGTTTATTTCAGAATTCAAATCCATATTAATTTTAGATAATTGGTGGCCTGAAAATATTTTAGCATGATAAACACAAAGGTTAAAAGACAGCTCTTCCGAATAAGGAATGAGAAATACCTATGGAGATTTAAAGTATAAAAACATGTCCATTATCATGTATTGTGAGCTTTGCACTTTTGAGCAGATACAACATGGATTAGATAAACTCTAAGGTCCTTTCCGACTAACATTCTATCATTTTATGACCAATATGCTTGTCTTTCAGTGTTTTTAAAACACACATCCTGGGATATGCTTGTCCAGTTACGTTAGAGATGGTCAGATCTTGATCTGTTTTTCTGTGCGCAAACATAATGATTCATTTATCAGGAATGACAGGAAATAAAGTTTGTGAACTAAATCATTAAGCAACATTTTCAGGTCAGTAGTTTTAATCCCTTTATGCACAAATATGTTTTTGAGTTTTGTTACAAATTTTCTGTAGAAATTTCTCCATCGTGTATTACCATGCATTGATAAAAGAACTTAATCTCACTAGAAACAATTATTCAACTGTGGCAAAGTATGGCAACTTTTAGTTCTTGGGGTTTGCAGAGCTATTTGCCTCTTTACTATCTGACCACAAATTAATGTGATAAAATCTATTAACTAAATTATATTTATGCTAAATCTATTTAGAAGAACTCGTCTGATTTTCCAACACTTGTTTTGTCTAGTTCCTCTGTTGATTCCTGTCACTTTTCCCTGCTGTACTGTTTTTTTGCTGGTAAATCTCCTTCCTTATTTTATGTAAAATAACCTGGGTAATGACACTTAAGGTCCTCTGAGTTAAAATACTTGTACTTAGTGATATTTATTTGCTGCTCAGGTATAGATTTCACTTATCCTTTGTTTTATTCTATATTCTAAATTTTTATGTTACTGGCCAAAAGGAGTGAGATTTTAAAGTGTTCTTTAATTTCCTCAGGAAAAAAATGTGTATTACAGTATCTCCAGCACTCACCATTATGAATCATTTTATGATGGTATTCTAAAAGCAAAGCTGTTTTATAGACATAGACGTAGTAATAAGGAATCTCACAGCATACTGCGAAGGATGTAGGAGAGAAAGAGGGCAATTACTAGGTCCCTTGCCATCTTATCAACACAAGAACATACTCCAGCAAGTTTCCCCCTCTCCCCCATTACACTGATTTTTTTTCTTTCTACTTAATCATTCCTTTGCATATATAAACATTCTGTTATTCTTCCATCTTAAAAAAATGTTTTAATCGAACTTTCCCCATCACCACCTCTGCCATTTCTCAGTCTCCCTTTGGAGCAAAATGCCTCAAATATTGTCTATACTCAATGTTTCCCATTCTTTTATCCAATTCTTCCTTCCTTTGGTCTGGCTTTTGCCCTCCACCTCTCCATTAGAACTACTCCTGGTAAAATTGCCCAATGTTTTCAGTGTTGCTAACTCCTATAGTCAATCTGAGTCTTCATTTACTCAGCACAGCATCAGCATTTGACAAATTTAATCTCTCCCTCCTTCTTTGTACATTTTCTTACCTTGGATTCAAAAACATTTCCCTCATTGTTCCTTGCCAGTCTCTTTGCTTGTTCTATTTTATTACCATGAATCTCTTTGTTTTGGAATGCTGTGGGACTCAGATTATCATCTGCACTCATTCCATTGGCTATGCCATTTATTCTCCTGGTCTTAGATACTGTTTCTATGAGGATGACTCCCAAATTCATATATCTAGTCCAGATATGTCTCCAAATTCCAGAATCATATATCCAACCATCAACTCAACATATCTTCTTTAAAGTCTAATTGACATGTCAAACCTCACATATCCAAAACTGAACTTCTGCTCATCTTCCCCAAGACCTGCTTTCTCCAGCCCTCCCTACCTGAGTTTAGGGTGATGCCACCCATTGAATTCCACAGGCCAGAAGCCTTAGGGTCATCATTGTCTCCCATACTCCACAGCCAATCTGTCAAAGAAGTATCTTTGTTTTTGCTGTTATTCTTCTTTCAAAATATAGCCAGAAAACAAGTAATAGGAAAAAAAAAAAAAAGGTCAAAGACTAAAACTAATTTCAAAAACAAATGATAAAGGTGTAAAGTTTTAGACTGATCAAAAAAAAAGAGAGAGAAAATCCAAATTACCAGCATCAGGAATGAATTGGTACATATTCTGCAGACACTAAAATAAGAAATATATTAGGTATGATTTTATGCCAAAATATTAGACAATTTTTTTAAATGGGCAGATTCTTCAAAAAAAGGAAAAAAAAACCACATCTTACTAAAACTAACAAGATAAAAATGGAAAAACCTATCAAAAACTTTTCCACGAAGAAATCTTCAGGCACAGTTGGCTCCACCACTGAATGCTTCTAAATATTTGAGCTAGAAAAACATCAATTTTATACATACTCTTACAATAAGAAGAAAAGAAATAACATCTACCAACTCTTTGTTTCCTTTTTGAGGCTGGCATAACATTAAAGCCCAAATCTTTGAAGACATCACAGAAAAGGAAATGAGCCTCTCTCTCTCATAAACATAATTTCAAAACCCCAAAATTTTAGCAAACTAAATCTAGTGATATCACTCTTTCAATTTTGTCTGAGTGTTCTAACTAATGCTATTAGTTAAGAAAAATAAATAGCTATAAGGATTGGAAAGGAAGAGATGAATATACCATTCTTCACAGAAGACACGATTATGTCTATAAACAAACTAGTAGAAATAATTTTACAAAGATACTTGATTAAAAGGTCAATATAAAAAGTTTTTCTATATACCAACAAAAATAATATAATATTTTATAAATATTCTGTTTACAATAGTCTGAAAAACATCAAATATCTGGGGAAAATTTTAATGAAAAGTGTGCAAGTTCTATAAAACAAAAATTACAAAATTTTGAGAGAAATTAAAGAGGACCTAAATAAATGCAGGCACAAACCATGTTCATGGATTGAATCACTCAATATTGTAAAGATACTCCTCAAATTGGTTTTTAGGTTCAATACAATTTAAACCAAAATGCAAGCAATTTTTCTATGGAAATTCACAAGCTAATTGTCCATAGACGTGCAAGGGGCAAAGCCTAGGAGGTCTCCAGGAAGAAAAAAGCTGAGTGACAAACTATCAGAAAAATATCAAGTGTAATTATAACAAAATAAAATTTAAGACAGTGAAGTATTTGTGTTAATATAAACAAATGGACCAATGAACCAGAATAGAGAGCCCAGAAACAGACCCATACGTAGCATCTGACTCATGACCAAGGTGACAAAGAATACTGTTTGCATCTGATTCATGACAAAGAATCATGAATATTCTCAATAAATGGTGTTGGGTCAGTTAGACCAGTTTGAAAACTGAACCTTGACCTTTACTTCACTCCCTAAGCAAAAATCAATTCCAGGTAGAGCATTAAGCAAATGTGACTGTTAAAACAATACAGACATTAGAAGACGACATAGGATAATATTTTTATGACCTTGCGGTAGGCAAAGATGTCTTAAATAGAGCATAAGAAGGCACTAACTATAATTAAATGTCTTAAAAGTTAAGAACTTCTCTATTCCAGCATTACTTACAATGTGCAAGACATGGAAACAACTTAAGTGTCTGTCAACAGATGAATGGATAAAGAAAATGTGGTATACACATACAATGGAATATTATTCAGGCATAAAGAAGAAGGAAATTCTGCCATCTGTGACAACATAATAAACTTGGAGGGCATTACGCTGAGTGAAATAAGTCAGACAGAGAAAGACAAATACCATATGATCTCACTTATATATGGAATCCAAAAGATAACCCTCATAGAAACACAGTAGTGTGGTGGTAGCCAGAGGCAGGGACGGGGGGTGGTGTGGCGGAGGGAGGATGAATGAAGGTTATCAAAGGGTGTACATTTTTACTTGTAAGGTAAGTTCTAGGGATCTAATATGCAGCATGGTGACTACAGTTAGCAGTACTGCATTATATACCTAAAGGTCGCTAGGAAGTAGATCTTTAAAGTTTTCGCTATACATGCAAAAAAAAAAAAAATGATTACTGAAATGTGTTAATTAACCTGATTGCAGTAATCATTTTACAATATATATGGACACCCAATCATGTTATATACCTTCAACTTACACAACGTTATATGTCAATTTTATCTCAATGAAGCTGGCAGGGAAAACAGAATCTAGCACAGATTCTGACACTCAGGAAGTGTATAAAAAAAAAAAAAAGAACTCTTAAAATCACAGCATTAAAACAGTGAAAAGGCAAGCCACAGAATAGGAGATGTCTGCAATAAATATATACAATGGACTCTGCATTCGTTTTCTGTTGCTACCATAATAAATTACCAAAAAGCTAACAGCTTAAACAACACAAATTTACTGTCTTACAGTTCCGTAAATCAGGATTTGATGTGCTCTTACTGGGCTAAAATCAAGGCGTCAGGAAGGCTGGGTTTCTTTCTGGAGGATCTAAGGGAGGATCTATTTTCTTGCTCATTCGGGTTGTCGGCAAAATTTAGTTTATTGTGGTTATAGGATTAAGGTAACCATTTCCTTGCTGGCTGTCAGCTGAGAGCCATGCCCAGCTTCTTAAGGCTGACACATTCCTTGGCTCACGGCCCCCTTCTTCCATCTTCAAAGTTGGCAGTGGTGGGTCAAGTCCTTCTCATGTCACATCTCTCTGACCCTCTCTTCTGCCTTGCTCTTCCACTTTGAAGGACTCATGATTAGACTGGCCTCACCTGGATAATCCGGGCTACTCTATCTCAAACTCCTTAACCTTAATCACATCTGCAGAGTCCCTTTTGCCATGAGAGGTAACATATTCACAGGTGCCAGGGAATTGAATGTGGACACTTCTGAAGACCATTAACCTGCCTACCACAGATTCATATATAGAATATAAAAATAACTTTTATAAATCAATACGGGAAAAAAAAGACAAACCAGTAGGAAAAAATGGACAAAAATGTTAAACTGGTACTTTACACAAAAGAAGACATCTAAATGACTATTAAACTAATGAAACATCTTCAAATTCCTAGCCAAGAAGGAAATGACAATCACAAAGGAATTCTTCCCCCCATGCTCCAGAATAACTATAATGTGAAATAAAGAGAGTGCCAGTATTTTTGAGAATATGTAATAATTAGAATCCCATTCTTACTGATAGACATGTAAATTGGTATAATCACTTTGGCAAACTCTTTGGCAGTATCCACTAAATTTGAACAAAAGCACACTCTGTGACCCCGTAATTCCACTACTAAGTATACGTGAAATTAAAAAATGCCTCTATGCATTCATTGGAGGAAGTACAAAAATGTTCATAAGAAGCACTATTTATAGTAGTCAAAAAGTGGCAACAAATCAAATGTTTATCAAGTGGAGAATGGATAAATAAAGTGTAGCATCATCATATAATAGAATACCAGCCAGTAATAAGAATGTAGGAACTGCAAATACAATTCACAAACATAATATTAAACGAAGTATACCAGATACAGAGAGTACATAATTTATGATTTTTTTTTTTAACCTTAAAGCTAATCTTTGGTGTTACAAGTTAGGGTAGAGATTCTCCTTGGGGGGAAATAGTGACTGGGAGATGACAGAAGGGAAGGATTATGGGTATTAGTAAGTTTCTTCATCTGAATGTCTATTCAATTGGTGAGCCTACTTTGTGAAAATTCAGTGATTTGTGCGATTTGTGCATTTTCTGTGCTTGTTATACATCAAAAAAACTTATTTCTTTATCTAAATTCTGCAATGGCTCCCCATTTTTCAACAGTAAAACCCAAAATCCTTATAATGGATATATGCCCTACATACTCTGGCTCTCCATTATCTTTTTTTATTTTTATTGAGATATAGCTGATTTACAATATTAGTTTCAGGTGTACAACACAGTGATTCAATATTTTTATAGAATATACTCCATATTGGCTATATTCCCTGTGCTATACAATATATCCTTGTAACTTATTTTATACATAGTAGTTTGTACCTCTTAATCCCCTTCCCCTTTTTGCCCCTCCCCCTCTCCCTCCACTGGTAACCACTAGCTTTTTCTCTATATCTGTGAGTCTGCTTCTGTTTTGTAATATTCCTTCATTTGTTTTATTTTTTAGATTCCACAAATAAGTGATCACATATGGTATTTGTCTGTCTGATTTATTTCACTAAGCATAATACCCTCTAGGTCCATCCACATTGTTGTAAATGGCAGAATTTCCTTCTTTTTTATGGTTGAGTAATATTTTATTGTGTATATATACCACATCTTTACTCCTTCATCTGTTGCTGGACACTTAGCAGCATTATTTACAATATTCGAAATATGGAAGTGGCCTATGAACCCTGGGGTGCATGTATCTTTTCAAATTAGAGTTTTCATTTTCTTCAGCTATACACCCAGGAGTGGAATTGCTGGATCATATGGTAGTTCTATTTTTAGTTTTTTGAGGAACTTGCATATTGTTTTCCACAGTGACTGTACTAATTTACATTCCAACCAACAATGTACAAAGGTTCCCTTTTCTCCACACCCTCACCAGCATCTGTTATTTGTGGTCTTTTTGACGATAGCCATTCTGACAGGTGTGAGGTGATATCTCATTACAGTTTTTAATTCGCATTTCTCGGATGATTAGCAACCTGAGCATCTTTTCATTTGCCTGTTGGCTATCTGTACGTTTCCTTTGGAAAAATGTCTATTCAGGTCTTCTGCCCATTTTGTAATAGGGTTGCTTATTTTGTTGATGTAGAGTCTTATGAGCTGTTTACATATGTTGGACATTAACCTCTTATCAGTCATATCATTTGAAAATATTTTCTCTGGGTCTAGTGCCTGCACAGTGGTGTGTGGGGTCAGGTCCTGAGTCCTCCAGTTGGCAAGGTTGTGTCGAGGGGCAGTTGTGGGCTCAGGGCCTCTTAAGGCAGCCTGCCTGCCTGCCTTCTGGTGGGTGGGGCTGTGTCTCCCCACCAGACCCAGCTATTTGCTTGGCCTGAGGTGGCCCAGAACTGGTGCCTACAGTATGGTGGGTGGGGCTGGATCCCTAGGTTAAAGAGAGGAGTCCAAAATGGTGCTCGAAAGCACCAGTGTCCACGTGGAAGAATAAGCTCCCCAAAATTGCTGATGCTGGTGTCCATGTCCCAAAGGTGAGCTCCAGTTTCCTCCTGCCTCTCCAGGAGACTCTCCAAGTGGCTCCTTTCAAGTTACTGCTTCTGCCCTGGTTCCCGGAGCATATGAAATTTTGTGTGTGCCCTTTAAGAGTGGAGTCTCTATTTCCCAAAGCCCTCTTAGTCTCCCAAAAGCAAGCCCTGCTGGTGTTCAAAGGGACTCATTTTCATGGTGCAATATCCCTGGGCTAAGGAGCCTGATGTGGGCTCAGACCCCTTATTCCTTGGTAAGAACCTCTGCATTTGTAATTATTCTATTTGTGGGTCACTCACCCCTGGGGTATGGTTCTTGACTATACCTTGACTCCACCCCTCCTACCTGTCTTGTTCCTTCTTTATATTTTAAGTTGTAGAAGGTCTTTTCTGGTAGCTTCCAATCTTTCCCAATAGCATCAATAGGTGCTCTGTAAATAGCTGTAATTTTGGTGTGCCCACGAGAGGAGGTGAGCTCAGGGTCTTCCTACTCCACCTTCTTGCAGCCTGGCTTCCTTCTCCATCACCTTTCTCATCTCATCTCTTACCACTCCCTTTGCTCACTCTGCTCCAGCTGTACTGGTCTTCTTGCTGTTTTGATGTCAGTGCCTCTCCCACCTGAGAGCTTTGTTTATATCTTTTTGGTCTTCATGGAATGCTCTGCCTATATATCTATCTCCCTATTTTGCTAATGTCCTTCAAATCTTTGTTCAAATCTCACCCTCTCCATAAGATCTACCCTGACCACTTCCACCCTCAACACAAGCACAAACCCTAGCTGTCCTGATGTTCCTTACACTGCTCTATTTTTTTTTAATTTATTTATTTATGGCTGTGTTGGGTCTTCGTTGCTGCACTCGGGCTTTCTCTAGTTGTGGCAAGCGGGGGCTACTCTTCATTGTAGTGCGCGGGCTTCTCATTGTCGTGGCTTCTCTTGTTGCGGAGCACGGGCTCTAGGCGCGCGGGCTTCAGTAGTTGTGGCACGTGGGCTCAGTAGTTGTGGCTTGCGGGCTCTAGAGCACAGGCTCAGTAGTCGTGGCGCACGGGCTTAGTTACTCCGCTGCATGTGGAATCTTCCCGGATCAGGGCTCAAACCCGTGTCCCCTGCATTGGCAGGGGGATTCTTAACCACTGCGCCACCAGGGAAGTCCTACACTGCTCTATTTTCTACAGCTTTATCTTCTAATATACATCTTACTTATTAAATCTTTAGTTTAATGTCTCTCTACTCACTTTAAGCTATCATTTCCACAAAAATGGAGATCTTGTATCCCAAAGACTTTGTGCCTAATATAAGTCGGGTGAATGAAGTGAATGGATTAATCACATAAACAACTCAGTCTGAGATGTTTTCCTCTGTTTAGTGCTTAGTAGATCTCTCAGAGATAAAGGACAGGGTTTACCTCAAAATATTACCCACAGTTAACTGTCTACCAAAGGAAAAAGCCTGGAATTCCTAACTCGGTGGTTTCTATCATTTCGTAACAACTTGCCTGACAGTTAGGTATGAAGCAAAGAATAACCTAGTCTTTCTCACTGCACAAAAGGGTTAACATAGAAGGCCTGATAGCTATCTTCAGAAGGGGCTGCCATCTAGGAACTTGAATTTCAGAAGTGCTCCCATTGTTCCCTAGCTGATGATGGTGGTTTATGTGTCTAGACTGTGCAAACAATGCGGGTTTTGCTAAATGCTTCCTTTCCTTCTAGAAGTCTTAAATTTGGGTACATGCTAAACAGAGGGTACCTACAAACAATCCCAAAACATCCTGGGCGTTAAGTCTCTAATGAGCTTTCCTTATAGATAATATTTTATATGTGTTGTCAGAATCTGATGCTTGAGGAATTAAGCATGTCTGGTGTGACACCATGGGGAGAGGAGTCTTCAAAACTTGTACCTAGTTTCCTCCACACTTGTCCCATGTGCCTTTCCCTTTGCTATATTTTGCCTTTTTATCCTTTTGCTGTAATAAATCTAAGCCGTGTATATGACTATATGCGGAGTCCTCTGAGTCTTCCTAGCAAATCACCAGACCTGAGAGGGTACTTGGGGACCCTTGAGGCACTCATCATATATAAATAAGGTAGTAGAAAATTTATAGCACACTTTTCTCATTTTACACAGTGGCTCAGAAAACAAATGGAAAGGAATGCAGATACTGTGATACATGCACTCATTCATTAGGGAGATGCTACAGTCACTAGGACAGAACTTGGCTCTTGAGGATATAAGGAAGGTATACTTGGTGTGAATGTCCTAGTCTCAATACCTCTAAAAATAAAAAAGGAATGATTTTCATGCAGCCAAACAGATAATAGCTGAGCTGCTTCTGATCATCTGTAGCAAGTGCCCACAGACACCAGGAATATGTCATGAGTGGTGAAGTGGGTCTGGAAGGATCTGAGGCAATGTGGAATACCATTGTCCAGACCCCAGAAGACAACAGTTATCAGGGATAGCTGACTGTGACCATGCAGGAATGAAGCCTGGTGCTGCTAGGACTTTGAATTTTCAAGTCAGAAAATCATATCTTTAAGTAAAGTCTTCCAATGTTTAATCCTTGGCAACAAGCTAAAACAATTTTTTAAATGGCCAAAGTGTACCCTATGTGGTCCACCAGTTGAGAATCTTTCCTGTCTCATATATAAAAATTTATGAATCTATGTATTTAATTTATATCCTAAGCCTCCAACAAAAAGAGAAATGT